>NW_027331960.1:436542-725032 GCF_048418815.1 Hemitrygon akajei | reverse complement strand
TCCACGGAATAAATGATGAGAGAGAGATATTTGTAATCGAAGGTGAATGTCGAGAGTAGGCAATTGCTTCCAATTCCACAAGTTCCATGGTGATAAAACAGGATAACAGTCGCCGAAGATCTTATCCGTCTTTGTTCCAAATCCACATATGAATTATCACCAAAACTAGCTGATAACAGGGGTACCGTCTTCAAAGGGAACTACCACCCAGGCAAGGGTTAACACACAGGTAGATTCCACAAGGTACTCCCAATCCAGGTCCAACACACAAAGTATTATGGACAGTGATTTCCACAGAATCTCTTTCTCACAAGTGGTTACCACATAACACACCCAAATCCAGTTAAGGGTTAACAAAAGTGGTAGCCACGGGATACTCCATCAAAATCCCCATATGGATTATAGGAATTATCACCAACAGTGATTTGTCACGGGGTACCCTGTACAAGTGAATTACCACCCCCAGGCAAGGGTTAGCACAAGTGGTCTTCACAGGATACTGCCAAACCTAAAGATCCACTCCAGTGGATCAAACAAAGTGACAATCACACATTCAATAGACAATAGGTGCAGAAGTAGACCATTCAGCCCTTCGAGCCTGCACCGCCATTTTGAGATCATGGCTGATCATTTACTATCAATACCCGGTTCCTGCCTTGTCCCCATATCCCTTGATTCCCCTATCCATAAGATACCTATCTAGCTCCTTCTTGAAAGCATCCAAGGAATTGGCCTCCACTACCTTCCGAGGCAGTGCATTCCAGACCCCCACAACTCTCTGGGAGAAGAAGTTTTTCCTTAACTCTGTCCTAAATGACCTACCCCTTATTCTCAAACCATGCCCTCTGGTACTGGACTCTCCCAGCATCTGGAACATATTTCCTGCTTCTATCTTGTCCAATCCCTTAATAATCTTATATGTTTGAATTAGATCCCCTCTCAATCTCCTTAATTCCAGTGTGTACAAGCCCAGTCTCTCTAACCTCTCTGCGTAAGACAGTCCAGACATCCCAGGAATTAACCTCGTGAATCTATGCTGCACTTCCTCTACAGCCAGGATGACCTTCCTTAACCCTGGAGACCAAAACTGTACAAAATACTCCAGGTGTGGTCTCACCAGGGCTCTGTACAAATGCAAGAGGATTTCCTTGCTCTTGTACACAATTCCCTTTGTAATAAAGGCCAACATTCCATTAGCCTTCTTCACTGCCTGCTGCACTTGCTCATTCACCTTCAGTGACTGATGAACAAGGACTCCGAGATCTCTTTGTATTACTCCCTTACCCAACTCTATACCATTCAGATAATAATCTGCCTTCCTGGTCTCACTCCCAAAGTGGATAACCTCACACTTATTCACATTAAACGTCATCTGCCAAGTATCTGCCCACTCACCCAGCCTATCCAAGTCACCCTGAATTCTCCTAACAGCCTCATCACATGTCACACTGCTACCCAGCTTAGTATCATCAGCAAATTTGCTGATGCTATTCTCTATGCCTTCATCCAAATCGTTAACGTAAATGGTAAACAGCTGTGGTCCCAATACCGAGCCCTGTGGCACTCCACTAGTCACCACCTGCCATTCCGAGAAACACCCATTCACCGCTACCCTTTGCTTTCTATCTGCCAACCAGTTTTCTATCCATGTCAATGCCTTCCCCCCGATGCCCTGAGCTTTGATTTTACCCACTAATCTTCTATGTGGGACCTTATCAAATGCCTTCTGAAAATCGAGGTACACTACATCCACTGGATCTCCCCCGTCTAACTTCCTGGTTACATCCTCAAAAAACTCCAACAGATTAGTCAAGCATGATTTACCCTTGGTAAATCCATGCTGGCTTGGCCCAATCCTATCACTGCTATCTAGATATGCCACT
The DNA here is from genome assembly GCF_048418815.1 of Hemitrygon akajei. NCBI lineage: Eukaryota > Metazoa > Chordata > Chondrichthyes > Myliobatiformes > Dasyatidae > Hemitrygon > Hemitrygon akajei. Next base: position 723,149 of record NW_027331960.1, on the reverse strand, counting down.
ATTTCATCCTTAATAATGGACTCCAGCACCTCTCCCACCACCGATGTCAGGCTGACAGGTCGATAGTTCTGTTTTCTCCCTCCCTCCTTTCTTAAAAAGTGGGATAACATTAGCCATTCTCCAATCCTCAGGAACTGATCCTGAATCCAAGGAACATTGGAAAATGATTACCAATGCATCCGCAATTTCCAGAGCCACCTTCTTAGTACCCTAGGGTGCAGACCATCTGGACCTGGGGATTTGTCAGCCTTCAGTCCCATCAGTCTTCTCATCACCGTTTCCTTCCAAATGTCAATCTGTTTCATTTCCTCTGTTACCCTATGTCCTTGGCCCATCCATACATCTGGGAGATTGCTTGTGACTTCCTTAGTGAAAACAGATCTGAAGTACTCATTAAATTCTTGTGCCATTTCTCTGTTTCCCATAACAATTTCACCCAATTCATTCTTCAAGGGCCCAACATTGTTCTTAACTATCTTCTTTCTCTTCACATACCTAAAAAAGCTTTTGCTATCTTCCTTTGTATTCCTGGCTAGCTTGCGTTCGTACCTCATTTTTTTCTCCCCGTATTGTCTTTTTAGTTAAGTTCTGTTGTTTCTTAAAAACTTCCCAATCATCTGTCCTCCCACTCACCTTAGCTCTGTCATATTTCCTTTTTTTTAATGCTATGCAGTCTCTGACTTCCTTTGTCAACCACTGAGGCGCCAACCACTGAGGCCCCTTTCCCCCCTTTGAATCCTTCCTTCTCTGGGGGATGAACTGATTTTGCACCTTGTGCATTATTCCCAAGATTACCTGCCACGGTCTTTTCTGCTAGGCTATCCGTCCAGTCAACTTTGGCCAGCTCCTCCCTCATGGCTTCATAGTTTCCCCTGTTCATCTGCAACACTGACACCTCCGAGCTGCCCTTATCCTTCTCAAATTGCAGATAAAAGCTTATCATATTGTGATCACTACCTCCTAATGGCTCCTTTACTGCGAGATCGCTTATCAAATCCTGTTCATTACATAACACTAAATCCAGAATAGTCTTGTCCCTGGTCGGCTCTCGTACAAGCTGTTCCAAGAATGCATCCCGTAAGCACTCTACAAACTCCCTATCCTGTGGTCCAGCACCAACCTGATTCTCCCAGTTCACCTGCATGTTGAAATCCCCCATAACTACTGCGACATTACCTTTACCACATGCACATATACCCTTGTACATTCATTTCCCAGGTCTAATCTCCCTGCAGCCATGTCTCTGTTATCCCAACAACATCATAGTTACCCATTCGCACCTGGGCTTCAAGCTCATCCGCCTTATTCCTGACACTTCGTGCATTCAGATATAGAATTTTTAACCCATTTCTCCTCTCTCTGTTTGAATCGCTGCCTATTGTGCTTAACCCAGCTCCCCGAACTCCCATCGGGCTATACGCCCCTAGAATTTTGTTGTCCTTCCTACATTTACTTATTCTTGCAACACCTTTAACTCCATGTTCCGTCAGACCATCCCTCTGTACACGAGTCCTCCTTATCACTTGTTCCGCTCCACCTCCCTCTACTACACACTTAATATTCTGGAACCGTGTAGTCCCCACCTGTCCTTTATTCATCCTCTCACTATCATCTCTCACAGTCTGGATCCCCGCCCCCTGCAAATTTAGTTTAAACCCCCCCCGAAGAAGCTGTAGCAAACTTCCCTGCAAGAATGTTAGTACCGCTCCAGTTCAGGTGTAAACCGTCCCTTCGGAACAGATCCCACCTTCCCTGGAACAAAGCCCAATTATCCACAAACCTGAAGCCCTCCCTCCTGCACCATCCTCTCAGCCACGTATTAATCTTTATAATCCTCCTGTTCCTTGCCTCACTCGCACGTGGCACAGGTAGCAATCCTGAGATTGTTACCCTGGACGTCCTGCTCTTCAGATTCGCACCTAACTCCCTGAACTCCCTACGCAGGAGCCCCTCACTCATCCTACCCACGTCATTGGTCCCTACATGGACCACAACATCTGCATCCTTGCCCTCCCACTCGAGAATAACCTGTACCCGATCTGAGATTTCTCGGACCCCGGCACCAGGGAAGCAACGTACCATCCGAGACTCCCGATCTTCCCCACAAAATCTCCTATCCGCCCCCCTGACTATAGAATCCCCTATCACTACTGCTCTCTTCTCTTCCCTCCTCCCCTTCCTAGTCGCGGGTCCAACCTCAGTGCCAGAGACAGGACCACTGCAGCTTGTTCCTGGTAGGTCATCCCCACCAACAGTATCCAAAACGGTATACTTATTTTTGATGGGAACGGCCACTGGGGTGCTCTTCTCTCTCTGTCTGCTCCCCCTGCCTCTCTTCACTGTCACCCATTTGCCTACCTCCTGTCTTTTCGGTGTGACTACCTCCCGATAACTCTTATCTATCTCTGCCTCTGCCTCCTGAATGAACCGTAGTTCATCCAGCTCCTGCTCCAATTCCCTAATTCGGTCTGATAGGAGCTGCAGCTGGATGCACCTATTGCAGGTGTAGTCATCAGGAACAACTGTGTTGACCCTGACCTCCCACATACTGCATACGGAGCACACCACTGCTCTAACCGTCTCCCTCATTACCTGATCCCAGATTAGTCAGAATAAATGAAAAGCAGGCTTCTTGCCGAAGTCCTCTTGCGCCGAAGCCCGCTGAGCCAAAGCCCAGCACTCTGCTCCTGCACACTCCGCTGCCCGCTCCTGAAAGTGGGTTGCTTTTTAAAGCCTGCGCTCGCCGCTGACGTCACCCGCGCTCACACAGCTTTACCTTCCTCCTCAGGTATTTTCCAGGTATTTGCTGGATCAATAATCAACCCACCCTTGTGGGCACAGGAGAGTTCAAACAGCAAACTTCGGCCACTAGGTCCTTTGTTTCAAACCTTCCATCTTCTTTCTTTCTCTCCATCTGACTGTCCTGGCTTAAATAAAACAAACTGCGAGCTATGTAAACACAAGCTGTGAGCAAGTGTAAGCACGCTGCAGAGTCAAATAGTTCCACCCCTCCCTCTCTCTCAGTAAGAATCAAACAGGAGCTGAGAAAGCCGGCGGCTGACGTCACTCAGGCAATCTCTGAGTGACAAGAAACCTGGAGGTTCATCACACCACGATCAACCAATACTTTTTCCTTTAGTCCGAGAGAGTCCTTCTACTCAGTTCCTTCAGTAACACGATTGTAGTCTGTTTGATGTATCCACCGAGATTGCCCCTTCAGTCTCAGAGCCGTGGAGTGGTCAGTAACACCTAATATGGTCCTCTCCACCGAGGTCTGAGTTTCCCTCAATCCCAGTTCTTGGTCAGGACAAAATTCCCAGGTTCTAGGGTGGGATAGTCACTCCTCTCTGCGGGGTGGTTCCCTTCCTTGTAAGCCTGTAGTACCTGTGAATGTAATGTTTGGAAAATTTTGTTTAGTTGGCATATGTATTTCCCCATCTCTTCCCCGAGGGTATGCATATCCAATTTACCTGGTAGACTTTCTGGGAACAATGTTACACAAGGTCTTGGTCCACAGGGTGTCCTCATGGGCCGTCCATAAATGATTTCAGCTGGTGAGAACACTGTTTTCCCCTGTGGGGTGACCCTCATGTAGAATAGGTCTAACAGTGGGACCTTCAACCAAGTGAGTCCAGTCTCCGCTGTTAGTTTGGCCAATTTACTCTTCAGAGTGCCACTGACTCTTTCCACTAAGCCAGTGGCCCATGGGTGGTGTACACACTGGAATTGTTGCTTGATAGCTAGCTTGTTACACACCCCTTCACTTGCTTTAGCCACAAAATGTGGACCATTGTCAGAGCTCAGCATCTCTGGCAATACCTGGGAATTATATCCCGTAATAATACCTTCACAACAGTCATAACAGTATTATTGGTAGTTGGAATAGCTTCAATCCATCTATTAAATGCATCTATAATAACTAAGCAGTATCTATAGCAATGTACTCTAGGCAATTCAGTAACATCAACTTGTAGACATGAAAATGGTCAAGGGAGTCGTACCCGGTGTGCAGGGTGCAGGTTAACAACCATTCCCTCCTTTTCCAGGTGTGTGCAGAATTGATCAATATAGGTAAAAACTGTGTAGGAACACAAACCTGTCCCGCTGGGGTGATCCAGAAACCTCGGTCGGGGTCTTTCTGGCACCCCACCTGGAACCACAGCTTGCACTCCTCCTCAGAGGCGTCCCCCTGAAAAGTACGTACCTCCCACATGTCTGGCAAACTCGTTCTGCTTCAGTCACGGAGGATTGCTTGATGGGAACCCGAGGAGACTACAACTATCGAGGATTGTGCAGCACTTTTCGCTGTCTAATCTGCTGAAGCATTGAGTTTAGTGACCTGGTTGGACATGCGGGTGTGGGCCGCACATTTAATAATAGCGAAACCTCGTGGTAGCTGTTGAGCGGTGAGTAAGTTGTTTACAAAGGAGGCATTACTAATGGGGTGGCCAGAGCAAGTCAGGAATACCCACGTTCCCAGACAGCCCAGTAGTCATGTACAACTCCAAATGCATAACGGGAGTCCGTGTAATTGTTCGCACTTTTATCTGTTGCTAGGATACAGGCACAAGTCAGAGCAAACGGCTCAGCCTTCTGGACGAGACAGCTGCTTCAAAAGAGGCCTGCTCAATTACTTCACTGTCAGTTACTATCGCATCGCCAGAATATTGTTTCCCTGCTGGATCCACAAAAGGGCTTCCATTCTCATAAAACATTGCCTCGGGCTTGAGGGGATATTGCAGAGTGGATGGGAGAGTCTGTCCTTCTTTCATGGTGATCCGGATGGGGGGCAGTTTTAGAAATTAACAAGCAAGGCCAATTTCATGGCCTGAGATTGCCCAGAGATGGGGTACAGCCTCTTGGGTTCAGTCAATATTAAAAGAGTGTCTTACCAGATGTCCTGTCTTCACCCGAGTCCTTCTAGTATCAGAGTTGGCATGCGGCCAAGTCTGGCCAGCCTCCCTTGGTGCTGGAGGCTTGTTTCATCAGGGTGTAGGCAAGGAACCCTAGGCTCTTTGGCTTGAATCCAAGGCAAACCCTCACGGTGGTATGGGGAACCACCTGTCCTGTCTGTCGCCAAAGGAAATCCGGAACTTCGGCCAGTAATGCACTGTTCTCTCTTCCTTTAACCTCTCTAATGTGACTGGGAACTTTGTCCCTAGAGGGGTGCATAATACTGGCGTTTCTCAATCCCCCTGGAATTACACCTGTAGTGGCTGTGTATGTGAATACGTGCGTTCCGTGCCTTCGAACCCAGACAGAGTGATTGTAGTGTTTGATAGCTGGAATCCATTTTCCGATATAATTTCCTGATTGAGAGTGGTTGTGGTTGCCGGCATATCAATCACAAACGGATTTGGAATTCCAGCAACTTGCAATGTTCCATCGGGCTCTTCCTGAGGGGTGGTACTCACGGCAGGAAGCATCCTTGCTTGTTAATTTGAAAACGGGTTGTTGTCCCCACCTGTCCCTTGGTAGGTTTTTGTTCCCATCTCTGATCCCCAGATATCGCCCTCTCGCATCCTTCTTCCCACTGAACATCTTCACCTTTAATATTAGTTCCCTTCAGGGTTGATTGGGATTTGAAAGTCAGGTCCCAACAATATGTCAAAGCTTGTCACATTCGATTTTGGTCATTGTTAGGCCAATCCATATTATTTGTTTTAATCATGTTGGCTAACTTAGTTGGTAAGTATTGGAGCAGTAGGGATTTAAACTGGGGGGACAGATTCCCATCTTTACAGGCTTGGTCAGAAGTTGTTCAGACCTCAGATAGAGTCAGCAATCAAATGGCTGAGCATGGTGTGATGAATGTGCTGAGCTGTGTATATCACAATGCAAGAAGCATCGTAGGAAAGCCAGATGAGCTCAGGGCAGGGAATTACGATATTGTAGCCATGATTGGGACTTGGTTGCACCCAATAGTCTGAGGGATTTAGAGGAACAAATTTTTAGAGAAATCGCAGACCATGCCAAGAAACAAAGCTTGATGCAGTAAGTGATTTTAACTTTCCATATATTGACTAGGACTCCCATAATGTAAAAGGACTAAATGGGGTAAAGTTTGTCAAATGTGCCCTTAATCAGTGCGTAGGAATCCCGACGTAGAAGTGTGCAATAAGCTGTTAGGACATGATCCAGGGCTGATGACAGAAATTAGTGATCATAATGCCATGCGATTCAAAAGTAAATATGGAAAAAGAGAGGTCTGGACCATGGATTGATATTCTAAATTGGAGAAAGGTCAATTTTGATGGTATCAGAAAGGATCTGATAAGTATGGTTTGCGACAGGCTGTTTTCTGGCCAAGGAGTACTTGGTAAGTGTGAGGACTTCAGAAGTGAAATTTTGAGGGTGTTGAGTTTGTATGTGCCTGTAAAAATAAAAGTTGAAAGGTAAATGGTGCAGGGAACCTTGGTTTTCAAGAGATATTGAGGCCCCGGATATTTTATTCTTCTGAATGCCTCAGACAGTTGGGTGCTACCAAGACTCATTAATGACTACAAATCATAAATCCATGCGAGCTCATCTGACTTTTTTTTTAGTCGTCTTCTGTTGGTTTCTAAAAGCTTCCCAATAGTTTTTGCTCTTTTGTTTGCTCTCTCTTTGGTCTTTATGTTGGTTTTGGCTTCTCATTTCAGCCATGGTTGTGTCATTCTGCCTTTCCAATGCTTCCGCTTCTTTGGGATGTATCGATCACTCAGCTCCCAAATTGCTCCCAGAAACTCCAGCCATTGCTGCTCCGTTGTCACTCCTACCTTTCCCCTTACAAGTTTGGCCAGCTTCTCTGTCATAGAAACATGGAGAAGTTCAGTACAGAAACAGGCTGTTTAGCCCACCTAGTCAATGCTGAGAACACATTTAAGCTGTCTAATGCAACTACTTGCACTTGGTCAATCACCCTTCATGGCCCTACCATCCAAGTACCTATCAAACTTCTCTTATTGTTGAAACTGGGCTTATATTCACCACTTTTGCTGGCATCTCATTCCACACTCTCACGACCATTTCATTAAAGAGCTTTCCCAAATGTTCCCGTTAAATTTTCACCTTCCCCACTTACCCATGACCTCTGGTTGTCATCCTACCAAACCTCAGTGGAAAAAGCTGTTTGCATTTACCCTATCTATACCCTCATAATTCTAACAGATCCTCAAAGCAATGTATAATTTACTTTCTGATGTTTAGACCCTTTTTTAGGGCTATAAAGTGATCGTGTGGATAGCCAGAGGTTTTACCCCCAGGGTTGAAATGACTAACACGAGGGGGCATAGTTTTAAGGTGCTTGGAAATAGTTACCGAGGGGATGGCAAGGGTAAGTTTTTTACTTAGAAAATAGTGTGTGTGTGTAATCCACTGCCAGCAGTGGTGGTTGAGGCAGATACAATAGGGTTTTTTAACAGCCTCTTACATAGGCACATGGAGCTTAGAGAAATAGAGGGCTCTGTGCTAGGGAAATTCTAGGCAGTTTCTAGAGTAAGTTACGTGGTTGGCACAACATTATAGGCTGAATGGCCTGGAATATGATGTAGATTTCTATGCTCAATGATCTATATTGAACAGTGAAATAACATCTCTTCTTTAATCTGTACAGGGTCCACGATTTTAATGTGGCTTTTTCACACTCCAATAGAACCTTTGTCCATCTCCTGAGTAAATAGAGATGAAAACATATTTAAGATCTCCCCATCTGCTTTGGTTCCATACGTGGATTGCCATTCTGGTCTTACAGAGAACCAACTTTGTGCCTTAAAATCCTTTTGCTCTTAATCTATCTCTGGAATCCCTGATGATTAATCTTTTCTGCAATGGCAACCTCATGCCTGCTTTTAGCCATCCTGATTTATCTCTTATGTGTTCTCTTGTATTTTTTATACTTCATAAGAACCTGCCTGCCTATCCCTGTTAAGAAACTCCATTTTGTGTTTCACCAGGATCTCAATATCTCTTGAAATCCAAGGTTCCCTACAGTTTCTATCTTTACCTTTTATTCTGACAAGCACATACCCACTTTGTACTTTCAGAATTTCACTTTGAAGGCCTCCCACTTACCAAGCACACCTTTGCCATAAAGCAGCCTGTCCCAGTCCACAGTTGCCAGATCCTAGTGTCATAATTCCAGGTGTTGATCCATTCCCTGAACACATCCGCCTTTCCTATCACGCTCCTTACATTGAGATATACAGGGTTCAGCATATTCACTGCACCATGCTCAACGTTTTTCATTCCTGACCTTGTCTGAGGTCTGAACAACATCTGTCTCCACAACACCTCCTCTATCTGTTCTGTCATTCCCCCTGGGACGTTAGTTGAACCCCCCCTACCCCCACCCCCCACCATGCAGCTCTATCACCCCTTTGGCTTTCATCTCCCAGATCAATAAAAAGGAGGTGCATACAGGCAGATAGGAACAAATGGGATACTTATGAGATACAGGAAATTCAAGTGAACACTGATGAAAGAAGGCATGAGGTTGCCCCAGCAGACAAGGTGAAGGAGAATCCTCATGGATTCTGCAGATATGTTAAGAGCAAAAAGATTGCAAGGATGAAAATTAATCCTTTACAAAATCAGAATGGTAATCCGTATGAGGAGACAAAATAGATGGGGGAGATTTTTTCTGCATTCGTATTTACTCAGGAGGTGGACACAGAGTCTATAGAAGTGAGGCAAAGCCGCATCAACTTCATGGACCCTGTACAGATTACAGAGGTGGAGGTGTTTGCTGTCCTAAGGCAAATTACCATGGGTAAATCCCCAGGGCCTGACAAGTTGTTCCCCGGGAATCTGCGGAAGATAAGTGCAGAAATTGTTGGGGCTCAAGCACAGATATTTAAATCGTCCTTAGTAACCGGTGAGGCACTGGAGAATTGGAGGACAACCAATGTTGTTCCGCTGTTCAAGAAAGGCTCTAAAATAAACTAAGAAATTGTACATTGATGAGCTTGACATCAGTAGGGGGAAAGTTATTCTAACGTATGTGCAGGAACCTGATATGTAAGTATTTGGATAGATGTGGACTGATTAAGGATAGAGAGCATGTCTTTGTGCATGGTAGGTCATGTCTAACCAATAATAGAGTTTCTTGAGGAAGTTATCAGGAAAGTGGATGAAGGCAAGGCTGCTGATGTTGTCTACATGGACTTTAGCAAGGCTCTTGACAAAGTCTCAAATTGGAGGTTGGTCAAGAAGGTTCAGTCACTCAGCATTCAAGATGAGATAGTAAATTGGACGAGACACTGTCTTTGGGAGAAGCTAGAGTGTGGTAGCAGATGGTTGCCTCTCTGACTGGAGGCCTGTGACTAGTTGTGTGCCAGAGGGATCAGTGATGGATCTGTTGTTGTTTGTCATCTATATGAGTAATCTGGATGTTAACATGGTCAGCTGGATCAGCAAATTTGACACTAAGATTGGGGTGTAGTGGACAGCGAGGAGGACTATCATGGCTTACAGTGCGATCTGGACCAGGTAGAAAGATGGTTTGAGAAATGGAAAATGGAATTTAATGGAGACAAGTGTGAGGTGTTGCACTTTGGTAGGACCTATCAGGGTAGGTCTTACACAGTGACTGGTTGGGCATGGAGGAGTGTTGTAGAGGAAAGGAATCTGGGATCACTGAAAGTGGTGTCACAGTTCAATAGGGACGGAATGAAAGATTTTTGTCACATTGGCCTTCATAAACCAAAGTACTGAGTACAGCAGATGGATGTCATGTTGGCTTTGTACAAGACATTTGTGAGGCCTAATTTGGAGTATTGTGTGCAGTTTTGGTCTCCAATCTACAGGAAAGATGTAAAAGAGGTTGAAAGAGTTCAGAGAAAATTCACAAGGTCTAGAGGACTTGGGTTGTAAGAGATTGAACAGGTCAGTACTTTATTCCTTGGAAGGTAGAAGATTAAGGGGAGATTTGATGGAGGTATACCACAATGATGAGGGTAAAAGAGGGTAAATTCAAGCTGGCTTTTTCCACTGAGATGGAGTGGGACTAAAACCAGAGGCCATGGGTTAAGGGTGAAAGGTGAAAGATTAAGGGGGACATGAGGGGAAACTTCTTCACGCAGACTGTCATCCAGGTGAGGAATGAACAGACAGCCCAACAGGTGCATGCGAGCTCATTTTCAACATCTAAGAGGTTTGTGTAGGTACTTGGATGGTAGGTGTACGGGAGTAGACAGTTTAAATAGTTCAACACAAACTAGATGGGCCAAAGGGCTTGTTTCTGTGTTGTACTTTTCAATGTCTATGACAAGAACCTTAAATAATAATAACATTCACTTGAATTCCTTTTAACAGCTGTGCAGACCAACCATACATCTGAGTAGGAGATACTTACATGGTGTTAAAACTGTGGCACTTTAAATTAACAGTACATAAAAGAAAATCCCAGCTGTACGTCAACAAAGGCTATTTGCGTGAGAGTATTTCAGTTACTGTGGGGCCAGGCACCCATACAGCTCAGTGGGAGCAGTGAATAATACCAATGGAGAGAGTCAAACTGAGCCAGGGCACATATTGGAGACGGCAGAAATGCCCCGTTCTTACAGAGACAGGAAGAGCATCAGGGAATTTGATGGTCATTCCAGATACCAGCACTGTGCCCAGTCAGAAGATGATTTCTCTCTCCAACTTGGGTTGAAACTCACTGTAACAGATCACACGTTAGCAACTGAAGTGATCTCATCTGTAATGTTGTCTTTCATCCATTGATGGATTTTGTAAATCTTTTTACAGGTTAGAAATTTGAAGGAATTCGTCTACAGGAATCTCAAACACAACACACCAGTTTTGCTGTCTCTGTCCAGATATTTAAGAAGTGGAGCAAGGGATTCATTCAACCAGCCTTGCTGCTCAGATTGTGGGCAGGGATTCACTCTGTCATCTGACCGACTGGCATGCATGTCATTTTACACGGGGAGAGGACGTTCACCTGCTCAGACAGTGGGAATGGATTCACTCGGTCGTTTCAACTGAAGGTACATCAGTGAGTTCACACTGGGACAAGGCTATTTCACCTGTTCTGTGTGTGAGAAGGGATTCAGTCGGTCTTCCCACCTGTGGACACACCAGTCAGTTCACACTGGCCAGAGGCTGGTCATCTGCTGAATTTGTGGGGAAGGATTCACGCGATCATCTGACCTAATGGCTCACCAACGAGTTCACACCGGGGAGCGGCCATTCATCTGCTCAGACTGTGGGAAGGGATTCACTTTCTCATCCCAACTGAAGATACATCAGCGAGTTCACACTGGGGAGAAGCCATTCACCTGCTCAGACTGTGGGAGGGGATTCACTCAGTCATCCCAACTGAAGATACACCAGCGAGTTCACACAGGAGAGAGACCATTCACCTGCCCAGACTGTGGGAAGGGATTTACTCGGTCATTTGATCTGCAGGTACATCAGCGAGTTCACACGGGGGAGAGACCGTTCACCTGTTCTGACTGTGGGAAGGGATTCCCTTGCTCATCTGACCTTAATAAACACCAGCGAGTTCATACCAGGGAGAGGCCATTCACCTGCTTGGAATGTGGGAAGGGATTCACTGGCTCATCCCAACTGAAGGTACATCAGAGAGTCCACACAGGCGAGAGGCCATTCACCTGCTCCGTCTGTGGGAGAGGATTCACTCAGTCATCCGATCTACTGGTACACCAGCGAGTTCACACTGGGGAGTGGCCATTCAACTGCTCGGACTGTGGGAAAGGATTCACTTGCTCGTCTAAACTGATGGTACATCAGAGAGTTCACACTGGAGAGAGGCCGTTCACCTGCTCAGACTGTGGGAAGGGATTCACTTGCTCATCCCAACTGAAGGTACATCAGAGAGGTCACACTGAGGAGAGGCCGTTCACCTGCTCAGACTGTGGGAAGGGATTCACTTTTTCATCGCAGCTACTGAGGCACCAGTCATTTCACACTGGGGAGAGGCCTTTCACCTGCTCAGACTGTGGGAAGGGATTCACTGAGTCATACAAACTAAAGGCACACCAGTCAGTTCACACTGGGGAGAGGCCGTCCACCTGCTCAGACTGTGGGAAGGGATTCACTCGGTCATCCGAACTACTGGTACACCAGCGAGTTCACACCGGGGAGTGGCCTTTCACCTGCTTGGACTGTGGGAAGGGATTCACTTGTTCATCTAAGCTGAAGGTACATCAGCGAGTTCACACTGGGGAGAGGCCGTTCACCTGCTCAGACTGTGGGAAGGGATTCACTCAGTCATCTAAGCTGAAGGTACATCAGCGAGTTCACACTGGGGAGAGGCCATTCATCTGCTCAGACTGTGGGAAGGGATTCACTCAGTCATCTAAGCTGAAGGTACATCAGCGAGTTCACACTGGGGAGTGGCCATTCATCTGCTCAGACTGTGGGAAGGGATTCACTTGTTCATCTAAGCTGAAGGTACATCAGCGAGTTCACACTGGGGAGAGGCCATTCATGTGCTGAGACTGTGGGAAAGGATTCAGTCGGTCATCTTAACTACGGAGACACCAGCAATTTCACACTGGGTAGAGGCCGATCACCAGCTCAGACTTTCGGAAAAGATTCTTTCAGTCAAATCAACCAAATGTGCATCATTGAGTTCACACTGGTGAGAGGCCGTTCACCTGCTGTGAATGTGGGAAGCAATTTACTCAGTCATTAAACCTCATGTAACTCTTGCTTTGAATAACAGATTTATATAGGGGGTGATAGACCCCTGGCCCAGCCAAATGTAAGGAATCTCGTTTGGGTGGTTGCTATGTGATGACCCCTGTTACAAATCAGTACCCCGAAATAACAAATGGTACACAATATGTGATTAAACAATTGAGCTTTATAATTCTTACTTTGACGATATAGTTAGTGAAATAGACCAAAAGAAAAGAGAAAGGGCTCACTCTCACCATTCGTTTTCTCATCTCTCCCCATCAAAAGACCACGAAAATCTCTCTTTCAGACTCACAAGAAAGAACATTGCTGTCATTGGATAGCCTTGCACTCCAAACCCTTTTATCTCTAGTTGTAACCTAAACAATGCTGCTACATAGAAACCTTTACCTCAGCAGTGAAAAATTACATAGAGGCCATTACATTAGCAGTGAAACCTTACAGCATGTTACACTTATGACACACTACCGAGTTCACACTGGGGAGAAAGTTTCAATAAGCTTCATGCTGGATATTTGTCTATCACCGTTGCTGAATGCCGATCGTAGTGAATCTCCTTATTCAGGGCTCATTTCCCCATTATGGGTAATTTTCCCTGCTTCTTAAGATAACACCACTGTCCTCTAAAGACTGAAAGCGGCATGGGAAACAAAGCAGTGTCAGAAGCCAGAGGTGGGTCTGCACAGGGCAGAGTTTGGGGTTCTGGATGATGTTTGGTGTAAGAACGTATGACCAGGAGAAGGGAATCAGCAGGGCGTGGCAACGAATGAGAGAGTAGCAACATTTGGAAGCTGATTGACAGAGAAAATCTTTTGGTTGTCTGATAATACAAACAATAGCTGTGGTGTTGTGCTTCGCTGGTCAAGGGACATTTGTGTGTTGGGAATGGTTTTATCTATTGAGGGAGTTGTTCCTGCTTATTCATCCTGTAATATTATATCCAGATAATTATTATGGATTGTCCAATATGACATAATGTATTGATTATCATATAATTTGTTAGATTTTAACTCTAAAACTGGATCAGGCTTGAATTTATGGTGCCTTGATGAAGTGATGGAGGTCATTCATGAGTTTGTATTTTAAAGCAAGATGTTGGTGAATGATATTTAGAACTTCATTGTACCCTCACAAGTGATCAGATTGAGTTCAACTACTGCAGAATCCTGGAATGTGTTGGATTGTGTCTGGTTTCTCTTGGCATTTGCTGCACTTACTGCTTTGTTTTTTTTGTATTTCGTGTATTTTTGATTTTTTTTCATTTTGTTAACCACCTTGTCCTGTATTTCTGCAAGGAACCCCTCTGTTTCTGGGAAGAAGTTTCGAACTCTCAGTGGAGTGCTTGATGCTTCCTTGTCAACATCTCATCTGCTCAGATTGTTGGGATGTCTCCCATGGAGGGTCATACTCATTCCACTGGTTAATGCTTTCTTCCATGGTGGTAATTCATTTTTCTGAGTTGGCCTTTCATTTAAGTTTTCTGGTCTGTATTGCTTATCACGATTGCATATACACACATGGAGTGCTGAATCCTGTTCATTTTTGATGAAAATATATACTTAGTTTTATCTGACTGTTGTGTGATTTTTTATCATGTGTGTTATATCTCTTCCTCGTTCTGTCCAAGCTAGTGTTAATCTAAGTGGGTTTGGGTGTAAATAGTCTTTTCTAAAGTTCTTATTTATCTTTGTAAATTCTACTGATTGAAATGGGACCAAGATATTTTTATAAAAAATAGTTCAATGTCAGTGTTGATGGAAGTGTTTATTGCCTTTGTTGTGTTTGTTAACTATTGAGCTCTGACAGGTTTTTTTAAAGCCTTGAACTAAATTTTGTGAAAGGTTTTCCCTATTTTGCACTACTTCCTATTTTCTTTGCTTCTTGATATTCCAGATACGTGGGTATCAAGAGTCCCGATAAAGGGTCTTGGCCCAAAAAGTTGATTCCCATCCATGGATGCTGCCTGACATGCTGAGCCCCTCCAGCACTTTGTGTGTATTTCTCTAGATTTCTAGCATCTTCAGGTCCTCTTGTTTCCCAGATACTTACATGTTTCTTGAAAGGACAAGCCAGGAACAAGCTGGCCATGGGGTTGTGTGGCCCTGTTGTTAAAATATTCAATAAAATCATTAGAACGATATGGCATAGTGTTGGGAGTTGTAGAAACTGTGGGTAGAATTAAGTAACAGCAAATGTAAAAAAAAAAATCCCTGATGGGAATTGTATAGAGACCTCCAAACAGTAGTAAGTATGTGGTCCACAAATCAGAATGGGAGATAGAAAATGCCTGTCAAAAGGGCAATATTTATGGGGGATTGTCATGTAGGTGATTCGGAAAATTAGGATGGTGTTGGTCTCAAGCGGAGGAACTCCTAGAATGCCTACAAGATGCTTTTTGGAACAGCTCTTGGTTGAGGCCACTTGGGGATCAGCTATTCTGGATTGGGTGTTGTAACGAACTGGAATTAATTAGGTCACTCAGGTTCAAAGAACCCTTAGGGGCAAGTGATCTTAATGTGATCAAATTCAGCCCGACATTAGAGAAGGAGAAGCTAAAGTCAGATGTGGAATACAGAGAATTAGAGAGGCATGAGAGAAAAATTGGTCAAAATTGATTTGAAAAGAACACAGGCAGGGTTGAAAACAGAGCAGCAATGGTTGGAATTTCTGGAAGCAATTCGGAAGGCAAGGATATACACATCACAAAGAGGAAGTAGTATTCTAAAGGTAAGGTGACAGAACCGTGGCTGATAAGAGAAATCAAAGGCAACATAAAAACCAAAGAGATGGCTTAGAGCAAAAATTACTAGGAAGCTAGATGATTGGGAAGATTTTAAGAACAAACAGAATGCAACTAAAATAATTAAGAAGGAAAAGATGGAATACATAGATGAGCTAGGCAGCAATATTAAAGAGGATAACAATTTCTTCTTCAGGTAATAGTGTAAACGAGAGGCTGAAGTCGATATCAAAACTCCGAAAAATGATGCTGGAGAGGTAGTAATGGGGTGGGGGTGGAAGGTGATGGCAGAGGAACTGAATAAGTATTGTGCATCACTCTTATCTGTCGAAGACACTTGCAGAAATATGGAAGTCCCAAATGTTTGTGGTCAGAATGTTTAAAGTTATGTTACCCGGGAGAAGGTTCTTGGCAAACAGATGGTCTGAAGGTAAATAGGTCACCTGGACCAGGTGGTACACCAACCAGAGATGGCTGAAGAGATATGAACGCATTAGCAATGATCTTTTGAGAATCGTTAAGAAAATTTTCAGAAGTTTTCTGATGACTCTGCCATAGTTGGGTGCATCAGCAAGGGAGATGAGGCTGAGTACAGGGCTACGGTGGGAAACTTTGTCACATGGTGTAAACAGAATCATCTGCAGCTTAATGTGAAAAAGACTAAGCAGCTGGTGGTGGACCTGAGGAGGGCTAAGGCACCGATGACCCCAGTTTCCATCTAAGGGGTCAGTGTGGACATGGTGGAGGATTACAAATACCTGGGGATATGAATTGAAAATAAACTGGACTGGTCAAAGAACACTGAGGCTGTCTACAAGAAGGGTCAGAGCCGTCTCTATATCATGAGGAGACTGAGGTCCTTTAACATCTGCCGGACGATGCTGAAGATGTTCTACGAGTCTGTAGTGACCAGTGCTATCATGTTTGCTGTTGTGTGCTGGAGCAGCAGGCTGAGGGTAGCAGACTCCAACAAAATTAACAAACTCATTCGTAAAGCCAGTGATGTTGTGGGGATGCAACTGGACGCTCTGATAGAGGTGTCTGAAGAGAGGATGCTGTCCAATTTGCATGCCATCTTGGACAATGTCTCCCATCCACTCCATAATGTACTGGTTAGGCACAGGAGTACATTCAGCCAGAGACTCATTCCACCGAGATGCAACACTGAGCGTCATAGGAAGTCATTCCTGCGTGTGGCCATCAAACTTTATAACTCCTCCCTCGGAGGGTCAGACACCCTGAGCCAATAGGCTGGTCCTGGACTAATTTCCACTTGGCATAATTTACTTATTATTATTTAATTAATTATGATTTTATATTGCTATATTTCTACACTATTCTTGGTTGGTGCGACTGTAACAAAACCAAATTTCCCTCAGGATCAATAAAGTATGTCTGTCTGTCTGTCATTATATCCCAAGAAGTTTCTTCCTTCACTACTCCCCCTCTCTCAGTTTTTGCCCATTCTTCAAATTTGTCTGTCCTGCTGCAGTCGCATTGCTTCCCCAGCACTAATAGCGCCTCCATCTATCTTTGAATCATCCGCACACCTTGACACAAAGCCAGCAATTCCATTATCCAAATCATTGACAAATAATTTGAAAAGCAGCGGACAGACTACTGCCCCATGAAGACCACTAGTCACTGCTAGCCAACCAGAAAAGGCTCCTTTAATTCCCACTCGCTCCCTCTTGGCTGTCAACCATTCCTCCCATCCATGTCAGTATATCTACTGATTTTTATCCTGTTAAACAGTCTCATGTGTGACACCTTATCAGATGCTTTCTGAAAACCCAAGTAAATGAAATCCACTGCCTGTCGGTTGTCCATCCTGCTTATGACTTCCTCGAAGAACTCTAACAGATTTGTCAGGCAAGATTTCCCTGTACAGAAGCTGTGCTGGCTTTGACTTATTTTATCATTAGTCTCCGAGTACCCCAAAACCTCATCTGTTATAATAGACTCAAACACTTCCCCAGCATGAGGTTAGGCTAACTGGACTATAATTTGCCTTCCTTTGCCTTCCTCCCTTCTCAAATAGTCGATTGTCATTTGCAATCTTCCTGTCCTCCGGGACCATGCCAGAAGCAAGTGATTCTTGACAGGTCATGACCAGTGCTGGGTAAATCTCCTCTGCACCCTTTCTATCATATCCACATCCTTCCTGTAGTGAGGCAACCAGAATTTAGCAAATTACTCCAAGTGGGGTCTGACCAGGGTCCTGTATACCTGCAGCATTACCAATCGGCTCTTAAACTAAATCCCACGGAAGGCCAATGCACCTTATGCCTTCTAAACCACGGTGTCAACCAGTATAGCAGCTTTGAGTGTCCAATGGACTCGGACCCCAAGATTCCTCTGATCATCCACACTGCCGAGAGTCTGCCGATTAATGCTATATTCTGCCATCATATTTGACCTCCCAAAATGAAGTGCCTCACACTTTTCTGGGTTAAACTCCATTTGCCACTTCTCAGCCCAGTTTCGCATCCTATCAATATCCCGCTGTAACCTCTGACAACCCTCTACACTATCCACAACACACCCAACATTTGTGTTACCAGCAAATTTACTAACCCATCCCTTCACTTCCTCATCCATGTCATTTTTAAAAATCACGAAGAGTTGGGGTCCCAGAGCAGATCCCTGAGGTGCTCCACTGGTGACCAACCTCCATGCAGAATATGACCCAACTACAACCACACTTTACCTTCTGTGGGCAAGCCACTTCTGGATCCACAAAGCACTGTTTTCTTGGATCCCATGCCTCCTTACTTTCTCAATAAGCCTTGCATGGGGGCACCTTGTTAAAGATATAACCATATAACAATTACAGCACGAAAACAGGCCATCTCTGCCCTCTCGTCCGTGCCGTAGGCTTACTCTTACCTCGTCCCACCGACCTGCACTCAGCCCATAACCCCCCATTCCTTTCCTGTCCATATCCAATGTTTTTTAATGACAATATTAATCCTGCCTCTGCCACTTCTACTGAAAGCTCGTTCCTCACAGCTACCACTCTCTGAGTAAAGAAGTACCCCCTCGTGTTACACCTAAACTTCTGCCCCTTAACTCTCAACTTATGAATCTGAAAATTAACTCATGAACTCATCATCTGAAAATCCGAGCAAAATACATCCACTGCTTCTGCTTTATCTATCTTGCCTGTTGCTTCCTCAAAGTATTGCATGTGATTTGTCAGGCACAATTTCCTTTAAAGGTATCCTGCTGACTTTGGCCTACTTCATCACGCGTCCCCAATTACAGTACCCAAAAACACTCACCCTTAATACACTCCAACATATTCCTGACCACTGAGGTCAGACTAACTGTCCTATAATTTTCTTCTGCCCTCCCTCACTTCTTAAAGAGTGGAGTGTGGTTTGCAACTTTCCAGTTTGCCAGAACCGTTCCAAAATCTAGTGATTCATGATAGATCATTACTCATTACTTTAAGAGAAAACTTAGGGGGAGTTTCTTCATTCAGAGTCGTTGGAGAGTGTGCAACGAGCTGCCAGAGCAAGTGGCAGGGACGATTTCAACCTTTAAGAGAAGTTTGCTTATGTTCATGGATGAGAAGTATATGGAGGGCTATGGTCCAGGTGGAAGTTGTTGGAACTCGGCAGATTAATGCTTTAGCACGGACAAGATTTTTCTGTGCTGTAGTATTCTATGACTATAATGCCTTCATAATCTCTTCAGCTACCTCTTTCCGCACCCTGGTGTGTTCACTTTCAGGCTTTTCAGCTTCCAAAACACGTTCTCTCCTTTGTAAAAGCAGTGGGTGGCTTCCATCTGCAGGAGAATTGGGAAAGTCAGATTGGTGTGAGATCACAAGAGAGGGAATGTATTGAATGCTTACGAAATGGATTTTTAGAGCAACTGATTGTTGAGCCTACTCGGGGAACTGCTATCTTAGATTGGGTGTTGTGCAATAACTCAGCTCTTATTAGGGAGGTTAATGTAAAGGAACCATCAGAAGGCAGTGACCATAATGATTGAATTCCTACTGCAATCTGTGAGGGAGAAGCATAGGTCACATGCATAGTATCACAATGGAATGAAGGGAAATACAGAGGCATGGGAGAGGTTATTCCCCAGGTGGATTTGAGATGGATACTGGTGGGATGACGTCAAAGCAGAAGTGGCTGACGTTTCTGGGAATAGTTCATAATGTACAGAATAGGTCATAATGTCCCACAGTAGTCGTTCACAAATGGCGGGGCTAGGCTACCGTGGCTGACAAAGGAAGTTATGGACTTCAGGTAGCAATAGTGAGTAGGAAGTTAGATAATTGGGTAGCTTTGAAAATCCAACAACAGGCAACTGCAAAAAGCTATATGAAGGGGAATGGTGAAATATCAGAGCAAACTAGACAATAATATACACCATTATAAAAATGCAAAAGGGAGGCGATAGTTTATTTCGGACCTCTGGAAAATGATGCTCATGAGGTGGAAATGGGGAAGAGATGGTAGATGAACTTGATAGGTACTTTGCATCTGTCTTCTCTGTGGAAGACGCAGCAGCGTGCCAGAGATCCGTGAGAGTCAGGGAGCAGGAGTGAATGTCATTGTTATTACAAAGGAAAACGTGCGAGGCAACTCAGGTTCTTGAAGTTGTTAAGTCACCTGAATCAGATGGAGCACATCCCAGAGTCCAGTGTAACGTTTTAGAAACAAACCAGCAGCAATACAGTTCACACCGGAGTCTGGTTTTGATGTTAAAACCATTATCTTTATTAGTAACTACTTATAATATTGTAAGTTAAACAAATTAAACAAAAGTTAACAGTGTTATGCGTATAAATATGGGTAAATATAACTAAACTATCGAACCTGGGGGATCAAGGCTTAGAGTCTTGAGATGGTAACGTAGGAAAGTTCAGTAATCGGAGGAATAAATGATCAGAGAGAGATATTTGTAGTCCAGGGTAATTGTAGAGAGAAGGCAATTATGTCGAATTCCACAGGTAAATGCAAACCGTCGTCCAAGATCTTGTCCGTTGAATCGATTCAAAATCCAGTTCGATATATCAGACGAATGTCGTCTTCAAGTGACTACCACATAACATATCCAGGTAAGGGTTAACTTCAAGTGGTCCCACATTACATTCCTAAATCTACTCCTTTGGATTATACGAAGTGACAGACACATTCTGGAGCAAACCTTGCCCTGGCAGTTCTTAAATAAAAGTCTTACTCAGACTACGAGAGTGGCTGTTCTGTCTCCCTCGTTCCGACTGTGTGTGTGTGTGTGTGTGTGTGTGTGTGTGTGTGTGTGTGTGTGTGTGTGTGTGTGTGTGTGTGTGTGTGTGTGTGTGTGTGTGTGTGTGTGTGTGTGAGAGAGAGAGAGAGAGAGATATCTATCCATATATATCGGACTCTCTAAATCTCTATCTCGCTCTCTCTCTGAGCTGAGAAAGCTGCCGGCTGACGTCACTGTTAGTCCCGCCTCACTCAGGAACTTTCTTAAAGTGACAGTCCACAGCAAACGAAACCGAGGGATTCGTAACACCTGAGAGAGGTTGCTGAAGAGATAACAGATGCAATGGTCATGACCTGTCAAAAATCACCTGACAAGGGGTCCCTTGCAGAAATACACATCAATGTGGTCAACAAAAGGAAAGAAAAATCGAAAGTACATGAAATACAAACAATAAGGCACCAATTTCTACACTATTCTTGGTTGGTGTGACTGTAACGAAACCCGATTTCCCTCGGGATCAATAAAGTATGTCTGTCTGTCTGTCTGTGTAGAAAATGCCAAGAGAAATCAGACACAATCCAACACATTTCAGGACCCGACAGCAGTTTAACTCAATCTGATTACTTACAAAGGTACAATCACTGGCAAATATGATTCACCAAAACCTTGCTTCAAAATACAAATGCATGAATGCCCTCCATCACTTCATCGAGGCACCGTAAGTTCAAGCCTGATCCACCTTTAGAGTCAAAATCTTACAAATTATATGATAATCAATACATTATATCAGATAGGACAATCTATAATAACCATCTGGATATAATATTACAGGATAAACAAGCAGGAACAACACCCTCAATAGACAAACCCATTCCCAACACACACACATTCCTCCACCAGTGCAGCACCTCACAACAGGCATTGTTTGTGTCATCAGTCAAATAACTGAATTATTTTCTCTGTCATCTTCCAAAGGTTACTAATCTGTCATTCATTGCCACACCCTGTTGCTGATTCCCTTCTCCTCCTCATACGTTCTTACCCCGACCATCGTTCAGCGCCTCAAACACTGCCCTGTGTGGACCCGCCTCTGCTTTCTGACCCTGCTCCGTTGAACATCAAACTAATGGTTTCCCATTCTGCTTTCAGTGTTTAGAGGACAGTGGTGTTTTCTAACAACACTTTAGAAGCAGGGAAAATGACAAATAATGGTGAAATGAGCCCTGTATAGGGAGGTTAACAACCAATGCCATTCTTCCTCAGCCCAGAGATTTGAGGGGCGAAGAACATCTCAGACAGAACTGCAATCAGCTCGAGTTCTTCAGTCTGCAGAAAATTCAAGGGAAACCTCTTCACCCACAGAGTGGTGACTGGAACCCCTCCCACAGGGAGAGTGAGAGATGAACAACAGGGGAGGATTTAAAAGGACTGTTGCAAACAGTATCACTGGCAGGGTCCAGCCGGCATGAGTTAACTCTCTACTGTACACTAGGTGTGTTATAAATTCACTAAATACCGGAAACTGTTTAAAATAGAACTGATTTATTTGTCACAAATCCAGTCCCATTAAAGGTGAATGTGCAGTAGAAGAAACTCCTCCCATGCCCAGTGACAAGGGTGCAGAACTGGGTGTGGTGAATAGCAGCAATAATTGTAGAGATCAGCACCGACAGTCACTCTCGAAATTGCATTCAGCAACGGTGATGGACAACTATCCAGCATGCAGCTCATTGAAACTTTCTCCCCAGTGTGAACCAGGTAGTGTGTCACAAGTGTAACGTGCTGCAAGGTTTCACTGCTAATGTAATGGCCTCTCTGTAATGTTTCACTGCTGAGGTAATGGTTTCTCTGTAGCAGAGATAACAGGGTTTGGAGTGCGGTGCTATCCAATGAGAGAAATGTTCTTTCTTTGAGTCTGGAAGAGAGATTTTTACGGTCGCTTGCCGGGACAGATGAGAAGACACAAATGGAGAAAATGGGCCCTTGTTTTTTCTTTACTAACCCTATAGTGAAAGTAAGAATTATAGAGCTCAGTCCTTTAATGACATATTGTGTACTGTTTGTTATTTCGGGGTACTGATCTGTAACAGGGGACACATCACGCAGCATCCACCCAAACGAGATTTCTTAAGTTTGGCCGTGCTGGGGGTGGGGGTGAACACCCCCTATATTAAGCTGCTAGGCGAATTGAGAGTTACATAAGGTTAGATGACTGAGTGGATCCCTTTCCACATTCAGAGCAGGAAAAAGGACTCTACCCAGTGTGAACTCGCTGGTGTCTCTGCAGTTGAGATGACGAAGCGAATCCCTTCCCACAGTCTAAGCAGGTGTACGGTCTCTCCCCAGTGTGAACTGACCGGTGCGCTTGCAGGTGGGATGACTGAGTGAATCCTTTCCCACACTCTGAGCAGGTGAATGGCTTCTCCCCAGTGTGAACTCGCTGATGTTCCTTCAGTTGAGATGACGAAGTGAATCCCTTCCCACAGTCCGTGCAGGTGAATGGTCTCTCCCCAGTGTGAACACGCTGGTGTTCTATTAGGGTGGATGACTGAATGAATCCCTTCCCACAGTCGGAGCAGGTGAACGGCCTCTCTCCAGTGTGAACTCGCTGATGTACCTTCAGTTTATATGATTGAGTGAATCCCTTCCCACACACTGAGCAGGTGAATGGCCTCTCCCCTGTGTGAACTGACTGGTGTGCTTGTAGGTTGGATGACTGACTGAATCCTTTCCCACACTCTGAGCAGGTGAATGGCCTCTCCCCAGAGTGAACTCGCTGATGTACCTTCAGTTGAGATGATGAAGTGAATCCCTTCCCACAGTCCGAGCAGGTGAACAGCCACTCCCTGTTGTGAACTCGCTGGTGAGCAATTAAGGTGGATGACTGAGTGAATCCCTTCCCACACTCTGAGCAGGTGAATGGCCTCTCTCCAGTGTGAACTCTCTGATGTACCTTCACTTGAGATGACCGAGCGAATCCCTTCCCACAGTCTGAGCAGGTGAATGGCCTCTCTCCAGTGTGAACTCTCTGATGTATCTTCAGTTTAGATGACTGAGTGAATCCCTTCCCACAGTCTGAGCAGGTGAACGGTCTCTCTCTGGTGTGAACAGACTGGTGTACCTTCAGATTAGATGAGCAAGTGAATCCCATCCCACAGTTTGAGCAGGTGAATGGCCTCTCTCCAGTGTGAAGTCTCTGATGTACCTTCAGTTTAGATGACAGAGTGAATCCCTTCCCGCAGTCTGAGCAGGTGAATGGTCTCTCCCCAGTGTGGACTCGTTGATGTACCTTCAGTTGAGATGAGCAACTGAATTTCTTCCCACAGTCTGAGCAGGTAAACGGCCTCTCTCCAGTGTGAACTCTCTGATGTACCTTCAGTTGAGACGAGCAAGTGAATCCCTTCCCACAGTCTGAGCAGGTAAACGGCCTCTCTCCAGTGTGAACTCGCTGATGTACCTTAAGTTTAGATGCTTTAGTGAATCCCTTCCCACAGTCTGAGCAGGTAAACGGCCTCTCCCCAGTGTGAACTCGCTGATGTACCTTAAGTTTAGATGCTTTAGTGAATCCCTTCCCACAGTCTGAGCAGGTGAATGGCCGCTCCCTGGTGTGAATTCGCTGGTGAGCCATTAGGTCAGATGACCAAGTGAATTCTTCCTTATAACTTCAGCAGATGACCAGCCTCTGCCCAGTGTGAACTGACTGGTGTGTCCACAGGTGGGAAAACTGTCTGAATCCCTTCTCACACACAGAACAGGTGAATGGCCTTGTCCGAGTGTGAACTTGCTGATGCACCTTTAGTTGTGATGACCAAGTGAATCCATTCCCACTGTCTGAGCTGATGAATGAGTTCCCCCCTGTGTAAGATGATGGGCATGCCAGTCAGTCAGATGATTGAGCAAATCCCTCCCCACAGTCTGAGCAGGAAGGATGATCGAGTGAATCCCTTGCTCCACTTCTTAAATATCTGGACAGAGACAACAAAACTGGTGTGTTGTGTTCGAGATTCCCGTCGACAAGTTTCTTGTCATTTTTAACCTGTAAAAAAATTTACAAATCCATCAGTGGGTGAAGGGCATCATTTCAGTGAGAACATTTGGGTTATCAAGGTGTCATCTGGCATTACGCTGTTACAATGAAGTTCAACCCAAGTTGGAGAGAGAAATCATCTTCTAACTGGGCACAGAGCTGGTATCTGGAATGACCCTCAAATTCTCTGATGCTCTTTCTGTCTCTATAAGAACGGGGCATTTCTGCCAAGTACAATCTGTGACCTGGCTCAGTTTGACTGTCTCCATTCCCGGTTCCCACTGAGTTGCATGGATTCCTGGCCCCACAGTCACTGAAACACTCTCACACAAATAGCCGGTACTCAGTGCATTCACACACCGACCACTCTCTGTGTAAAAAACTTACCTCTGACATCCCCTCGGAATCTATTTCAAAACACCTTAAAACTATGGTCCCTCGCATTAGCCATTTCAGCCTTGGGAATAAAACTCTGGATATCCACATCATCAATGCCCTTCATCATCTTATACATTTAAAAAAAGGCTCTGAATATAATCTAATTATAAGGAAAGTATACATTGTTTTGAGGATTTGTTGGAAGTATACAAAATTACGAGGGTATAGATAGGGTAAATGCAAGCAGCTTTTTCCACTGAGGTTGGGTGCGATGACAACCAGAGGATCATGGGTAAGTGGGAAAGGTGAAAATTTAACAGAAACATGTGGAAAAACTCTTTACTGAAATGGTTGTGAGACTGTGGAATGAGATGTCAGCACAAGAGGTGAATATGAGCTTGGTTTCACCATTTAAAAAAAGTTTGGAGGGAAGCCTAGATGGTAGGGTTATGGAGGGCGATGGTCCCAGTCCAGGTAGTTGCATTAGACAGCGTAAATGTTTTTTCAGCATTGACTAGATGGGCTAAATAGCCTGTTTCCATACTAAACTTCTCCATGTTTCTATGTCAGAGAAGCTGGCCAAACTTGTTTGGAAGGGAAAGGTAGGAATGACAACAGAGCAGCAATGACCGGAGTTTCTGGGAGCAATTCGGGAGCTGAGTGATTCATACATCCCAATGAAATGGAAGCATTGGACAGGCAGGAGGACAAAACCATAGCTAAACTGAGAAGCCAAAGCCAACATAAAAGCCAAAGACAGGGCAAAATTTAGAAGAAAAACTATTTGGAAGCTTTTAGAAACCAACAGAAGATGACTAAAAAAAAAGCCAGATGAGCTCAGGGCATGGGATTATGATATGGTTGTCATTAATGTGTCTTGGTAGCACCCAAAAGTCTGTGGCATTTAGAGGACCAGAATATCCAGGGCCTCAGTATCTCCTGAAAACCAAGGTTCTCTGAACCAGTTACCTTTCAACTTTTATTTCGGCAGTCACATACAAACTCTACACCCTCAAAATTTCACATCTGAAGGCCTCCCACTTACCAAGTACTCCTTTGCCAGAAAACAGCCTGTCCCATACCACACTTGTCAAATCCCTTCTGATACAATCAAAATTGACCTTTCTCCAATTCAGAATCTCAACCCGTTGTCCAGACCTCTCCTTTTCCACCTTTACTTGGAATTTCATGGATTATGATCACTAATTTCTGACACCCTGGATCACTTCCTAATGGTTTATTGCACACTTCTACACCGGGTGTTCTACGTACTGATTAAGGGCACATTTGACAAACTCAACTCCATCTAGTCCTTTTACAGTATGGGAGTCCCAGTCAATATATGGAAAGTTAAAATCACTTACTAAATCAACCTTTGTTTCTTGGCATGGTCTGCCATCTCTCTACAAGCTTGTTCCTCTAAATCCCTCAGACTATTGGGTGCAACAAAGTCCCAATCATGGCTACAATATCGTAATTCCCTGCCCTGAGCTCATCTGGCTTTCCTACGATGCTTCTTGCATTGTGATATACACAGCTCAGCACATTCATCACACCATGCTCAGCCATTTGATTGCTGACTCTGTCTGAGGTCTGAACAACATCTGACTGGTGTCAAGAAAACAAACCCTCCCTTATTGTTAGAAAAACAAAGGAGCTGATTGTGGGTGACAGGAGGATTGGAGACAGGCTAACCCATATTGACATCAAGATATCAATGGATCTGGGGTTCAGAGGGTGAACAGCTTTAAGTTCCTTGGCAGAAACATCACCAAAGATATCACATGGTCTGTACATACCGCTGTGTTGTGAAAAAAAGCACAACAGCAATTCTTTCACCTGAAACGGTCGAAGAATCTTGGGATGCAGCCCCAAATCCTCAGAACATTCTGCAGGGACACAATTGAGAGTATCCTGACTGACCGCATCAATGCCTGGTATGGGAACTGTACTTCCCTTAATCGCAGGAACCTGCAGAGAGTGGTGCGGATAGCACAGCCCATCTGTAGATGTGAACTTCCCACTATTCAGGATATTTACAGAGACTGCTGTATAAAATGGGACTAAAGGATATTGGGGAGTCAACTAACTACAACGTCAAATTGTTCCTGCTGTTACCATCCAGGAAACGGTAACACAGAAAAGGACCAACAGGCTCCAGGACATCATCTTCTACCAGGCCATCAGACTGATTAATTGATTTCGATGTTACATTGACAGTTCTAAGTACAAGCTATTTATTATAAATTACCATAATTTACACATTGCGCATTTAGACAGAGACGTAACATAAAGATTTCTACTCCTCATCTATATGAAAGATGTATGTAATAAAGTGAATTCAATTCAAATCACCCTCTCCACTATCTGTTCTGTCATTTGGTTCCCATTCCCCCTACAACTTATTTTAACCCCATCACAACCCCCCCCCCCACACACACATTAGCCTAGCAAGCCTTACCACTAGGATATTAGTCCCCTCTTGTACCGTTCCCCTAACTAACAAATCCCCTATCAGCCCTTTGACTTTCCTCTGCCAGGTAGTACAGACCAACCGTTTCTAAAGTGGTCCACCTGCTGTTGTGTTTGATTTCCACAAGAGTACTCTGCAATAGCTATTTCACCTCTATTCCCTTCCTGACTCTCACTTACTTTCCTGTGTGCTGCACCTTGGGTGTAACTCGCCTCTGTTCATGTCATATCTATCATCCCCTCCAAATCCTGGATGATCTGGAATTCATCCATTTGAAGTTTCAACTCCTTGAAGTGCAGGGTTACAAGCTGCAGCTGGATGCACATCTTGTAGGTGAGGGCATCAGGGACACTGGAGGTCTCCCCACCTTCCCACCAATGTCCCCTCTAATTTGTAATGACCAGTGTGCACATAAATCATGTACTGTCCATATTTTACCCAGTGACAACCTGTGCACAGTGAATTTTATATAGAGAGGAATTCATTTTAACAGCTAGCAAATCACTGTTTATAGGAACTTTGATCTCCTTTTGGTTCAGTCCAGTTCATCTGCACTCTCACACAACCTATGTAACAGGTTTATAACGGGTAATGAAGGATTTTCTCACCAGAGCTTTTGCACATTGTCCATATGTGATTTGCTTGCTAAATTACACTTTAAAGAGTCAGATTTCCCAATATCACTCTGCTTATTCCTACCTGCAAATTCTCCAGCAAATTTTCTACACACAGGTAACACCACTTTCAATATGGTACATAAATATTTCCCCTGAACTCCCCCCCAATGACTGACGGTGGTTAACTCGGTGATGGTAATGCCAATGAATATGAAGGGAAGGGCAGTAGTCTGTCTCACTAGAGTCTGGCACATCTGTGATGTGAAAGCTACTTGATGCCCAGGAACAAGGTGTTTGATATCATTATGTACCCAGAGAGAATGGATCAAAACATGTCCTTACTGGCAGAAAAGTCCAGAACAAGTGGAGGTAGAACAAGCAACACACACAAAATGCTGGAGGAACTCAGCAGGCCAGGCAGCATCTATGGAAATTAGTACTAATGCTGAGTTCCTCCAGCATTTTGTGTGCGCTTCTTGCATTTCCAGCATCTGCAGATTTTCTCTTGTTTGTGATTGGAGGTAGAACAAAGGTGATTTTCTCAACAGCTGATGGAAACGATTTTGTTCCCTTTCTCCGAGTTCCCAATGCTCGCATTTAGATAGCTGGAGCTCAGTTCTGTCTGACAGATCCATTCCCTCATCAGCCGGAAGCCCCCCAGGGGCTCGTTTACAGAACACGGGGCTGTGAGAGAGGGAAGAGAGCAGGACTGTCCCGTGATTGTGGGTCACGATGTACTGAGTTCACAGAAATAGCCCCTCAGTCGGTAGTGAAAATGTTAACCCAGCGAAACACTTACCTTTTTATCGATCCTCCCAAGGCCTTTTGTGTACTGCGCGCATGCGCGATATTCGGGACATCCGCAACCCTGACGCCTGCGCATTCGATCGGTGCATCAGCGACAGTGAGAATTGTTCCGCAGAGCTTTCAGGGTAATCACGGTGCCATTAAAAGTCTCTGCAAGCACCGGTTCCATATCCAGACCTCAGTTTTGTTTTTGTGTAGAAAACTCAGCAGCTCTTTTAACGCAGGAAGCAGCTTCTAAGAAACAATGCTCTTAATATCAGCAAACGTTCCGCGTTTCTAATGCCAAAGTAGAACCTTCTTACAAATGCCGATATTAAACACAAGAGGTTATGCTGTTGCTAGAAATGTAGACACATACACACAAAACTGCAGTTCAGCTGGCAACTAAGCAGAGGAGTGCACAGTCTAGGCATGCTGAACCGGTTCGGACTAAACGTTGTCTATTTGTTCCTCTCCTCATTTGCTGCCTGATCTGTTGATTTCTACCAGTATTTTGCAGAAATTAACCATTTTTTTTTCGATCAAACAGTTTCCAAATGTTGCTGATCATTCATTTGTAGCCGCATTCTACTGGTCTGATTCCTCTTCCTCCTCCTCGTAAACTCTAGACCCCATCCCTTTCTGGAGCCCCAAAGCCCTGACTCAGGCGGGCAACTCTCTGGTTTCTGACTCTGCTCCATCGAAGATTCACTCGCTAGTCTGCTGTCAGACTTTAGAGGTGCAATGCAGCAACTCAGCTGTCTGTGGCACAGTCCTTTGAAATGAGTGAAAATGACTCAAAAAGTTGAAAAGAGCAGGGAAGGAGTTTAACCACCTCAGTTCGGAGCCCTGGAGAATTTCGAAACCATAGTGTGTTTATTGTCTTATTCATCCTGAAGAAAATCATGCGGGAAATTCATGCAGGTGTATAAGAGGAGGAGAAGCAATGGTTGTGTGGATATGCAGAGGCTTTTCCCAAAGACTGAAACGGATAACACGAAGGGGCAAAAGTTTAATCTGCTTGGGAGTAGGTACGGAGGAGATGTCAGGGCTACGTTTATTGAACAATGTGTGTGGAATGCATTGCCAGCGACGGTGGTAGAGGCGGATACAATAGGTTCTTTTAAGAGACTCTTAGATAGGTACATGGAACTTAGGAAAATAGAGGGCAATTGAACGATCGAGGGAAATAATAGAGGAAAAAATAGTGGGAAATTGGCAGAGTATTGTGTGCAGTTTTGGTATCCTTATTTTAGAAATGATATAATGATATTGGAGAGGGTTTAGACAAGATTCAGAGAATGATTCCAGGAATGCAAGGTTTACCGTATGAGGATCGTCTGACATCTCTTGGGCTGTATTCCATGGAGTTCAGGAGAATGAGGGAGATCGCATATTGAATGTTAAAAGGCCAGAACAGATTAGATATGGCAAAGTTAATTTCCCATGGTAGGGGATTCTAGGACAAGATGGCACGACTTCGGACTTGAAGGACGTCCATTTAGAACTCAGATGTGGGGAAATCACTGTAGTCAGAGGGTGGTAAATCTGTGTAATTTGTTGCTACGAGCATCCGTGGAGGACAAGTTATTTTGTGTATTTAAGACCGAGATAGATAGGTTCTTGATTAGGCAGGTCATCAACGGGTATGGGGTGAAAGCAGGGGAGTTCAGATGTCTGGAATAATTAGATCAGCCCATGATTCATTGGCGGAGCAGACCCGTTGGGACGAATAGCCTACTTCTGCTCGTATATCTGATGGTTTTATGGATTCACTTCTCCGTGCGTCTCCATCCATCTGAAATTTTCAAAAAATATGTTCATTTCTGTTGCCACTACGGCTGCTGGCGCATTGGCATCAGCGCCGGACTTCGAGGCGAGAGGTCCTGAGTTCGAATCCAGCCTGATGCTGGATTCCGGATGCGACATACCTGAAAAAAATGTTCATCTCAGTATGTTAAACAGGTGGATTTCAGCAGATGCTGTAAACCCAAAGCAACACACACAAAGTACTGAAGGAACTCAGCCGGTCGGGTAGCATTTATGAAGACACTGGAGCAATAGCGACAGAGTTCCTCTTGTCCTGCCCTACCACACATTGACTCTCTGCAATCAACATATTCTGCTCATGCAAGCGGGCAGTTCGCTCCACTTTGTCCATGGAGTTTCACAGCATCGATGTGTGTAGTGAGGTCGACGATGTCCATGCCGGCGTTCCTGCCCACGCCGATCTCTTTGATTCTGTTACAGCAAAACAATTTACCTGCGATGGGGACATCTCTCTCTCTCTCTCTATCTGCGCTTCTGTCCATCTATTTTTCTATCTTCCATCTATTTTTCTGTTCATTTCTCCCTCACAAAAATGCACACTTTCACAGGATAATACACACACGGACACACACACAATGGAACCATTTTTTTCGGTCTTTTTCAATTTTATGTATTCTGCACTTATCTTTTCACTGTTCACTACACTTAAGGTATTCGGGAGTATTTATTAAAATTCACGAAGAAGCGCCAAATGGATTTTCGTGAGAATTTTAACAACGTTCCCGAAATTAGGCCGGGTCAGGGTGGTAGGAAGCATAGATCCAGGGGAACTTGGCTTTGTGGATACCGAAATGACTTGACCACAGGAGGCAGAGGTTGGTGGCAGAGTGAGCGTATTCACTCTGGAAGTCGGTACTCAGGAGTGTTCTGAACCGATCTTTAGCAACAGCCCTGTTCGTTGTGATTTTTACTTCACTCAGAAGGTGATGCGAACGTGGATGCAGGTTCAATTGCAGCATTGAAGAGAAGTTTGCGTGGTACGTGGATGAGGGAGGTTGTGCTGCCTTTATGGCAGTTATTTAGTTTATAATATTTTCGCGTAGTAATTTGTTAGCATTTTTTAGTTAAAGTTAGGATTGTTTAAATCAATTGATTTGTCTGTAATACATCGCGGCTGCGATGACGTCACATCCGGGTTCGCCGCGTCTTGTGGGGAATTACCGGTTTGAGATTCACGCAAGGGTGGGGGTCACTCTCATGTGCCACCATAACGCTGACTAGGGTCTCTCTATGCACCAAAGACACAGTGAAAGCAACGCTGTAAGTCATTAGATAATCGGTATTTTGAGTTAAAATGTTAACGCCGATTCTGTTAAAAGTAACGACGGTCGGTAAGGTTTACCTTTTCGTCAGTTAAAGAGTCGGGATAGTTTGTATTGAAGTGTATCTAAAGCAGCCAATGGAGCAGCTAGATTCTGACTGTATGCTGCACTTTAATGTAATGTAGTTATTGTAGTTTTACCTTTGCAAGTATTCACAATGTAAATGTGATATTTAGAAGGGAACAAACACTGTACCAATCTTGTATTGTTTTTCAACAGTTTTCACCATGCGTTAATGTGAAGAGTGAACAGTAAATGGTTAATCTTACTGCGGTCTCGTTTGCATTGATTCTGGTTTATCTCGACGTTTACCTCGGCGTTACTTCACACCCGAGCGAGAACGTTACAGTGAAAAAGCGGCATTATCAGGTGTTTAAAGTGCAGCCATGTCAACCCGATCCAGCATCAAGTCGTTGTCAAAGTCATCGTCATCCTGCGACAGGGGCAGTAGGGCATCAAGTAAGGCCACCCAAGCAAGAGCGAAAGCAGAAGCCGCCAAGGTGCGAGCGCGCTTTGCCAAAGAAGAATTAGAAGTAAAGATGAAAGCGGCTGCCAGAGAAGCCGAAAACCAGAAGGAAAAGGCTGCCAGAGAAGCCGAAGCGACTGCCAGAGAAGCCGAAAACCAGAAGGAAAAGGCTGCCAGAGAAGCCGAAAACCAGAAGGAAAAGGCCGCCAGAGAAGCCGAAGCGGCTGCCAGAGAAGCCGAAAACGAATTGGAAAGGAAAAGGGTAGAGGCACGGTTAGAAGCGCTGAAGCTAGAACGAGAAGCAGCAGCTGCCGAGGTGGAAGCAGAGTTAATAGAAGACGCCGAAGAAATGCATGATCCGAAGGACGGAAAATCTACCTCAGAAAAGATCGGATTGGAACGTACAAGGGACTATGTCCAATCTCAAATGGAATGGAAGACTCTTTCTTCCTCTCCTTACTTATTCGATAACGTCCCACTTCACGAGGAGTCTTGGAGAGGCCCGACGGCATCACGTCCATCCGAGGAAGATAATTTACCCTCGCAACTCCGCGATGAACCCAGGAATGCAAGGGCTCACGACAAGTACTTCTCGACACCGAACTTACCGGATTTGGGGAGAAGAGAGGCAAAGACTGAGTCCAGACCAGCAAATCCCATAACAGATGTACGCCCTCAGTCATGTACCTGTGGACATGTTCCCTCAGCCCGCACGCCACCTGCAGATGAATCCGCAGCACGGTATTTCGCACGACGGGATCTCGTCACTTCAGGACTATACCGGTTTGACGATAAACCCGAAAATTACCGTGCATGGTACTCCACTTTCACCAACGCTATCGACGGATTCCAGCTCAGAGCAACCCAGGAGTTGGATCTTATGGCAAAATGGCTGGGAAAAGAATCATGCGAACAGGTGAGACGCATGCGTTCAGTGTACATCAACAAACCCGAGCTAGCATTGAAGAAAGCATGGGAGAGACTTCAGGAGGGCTACGGAGCCCCCGAAATTATTGAGGCGGCGCTATGCCAACGTTTGGGAAATTTTCCTAAGGTGTCAGCCAAGGACCACACCAAGCTAAGAGAATTTGGAGATTTACTCTTGGAGATTCAAGGCGCCAAAGAAGATGGCCACTCAGCTGGTCTAGTATACCTAGACACTCCAACCGGGATTAGACAACTCGTGGACAAACTTCCATTTGGGCTGCAGGACAGGTGGTTGTCCGTTGCCTCAGATTACAAGGAAGAACACGAAGGTCAATTCCCTCCCTTCGAGTATTTCACCAGGTTCGTGTGCAAGGAGGCGAAGAAGCGAAACGATCCTAGCCTCATAGGTCCAGGAAGCAGTACAATTTACACCAAGCCAGATAAATCCACTTCGAATAATTCCAACATTACTAAACCAGTCTCAGCGCTTAAGACTGAAGTCCTTACAACTAACAACGACCCTAGCAAGAATTGTCCATTGCATAACAAACCCCACCCCCTCAAAAGATGCAGAACGTTTAGGGAAAAACCCCTTGAAGAGAAGAAGGCCCTCCTCGAGGAGAAAGGAATATGCTTTAGATGCTGTTCCTCGACCTCTCACTGTGCGAGAGAGTGTACGATCGCCGTGAAGTGCCTGGAATGTGATAGCACTAATCACGACTGGGCCATGCATCCTGGCCCGTCACCGCAAACCGACAACGCTCCTTCACCCCCACAACAGGACGGCGGGGAGGGAGAAGCTCACTCCAGGACAACTGTTGTCAGCTCGAGCTGTACGGAAGTTTGCGGTCAAGCTCAGGCAAGCCGTTCTTGTTCAAAGATCTGTCTCACTAAGGTGTACCCTAAGGGAGCCAAAGACAAGGCCATCAAAGCCTACGTAATTCTGGACGATCAGAGCAACCGCTCGCTAGTCAGTCCAAAGTTCTTTAACTTGTTCAACATTGAGAGTGAGCAGTTCCCATATTACCTTAGAACTTGCTCAGGCAACATGAAAACTTACGGAAGGAGGGCCGAAGGCTTCCAGATCGAGTCCCTGGATGGTAAAGTCCTCATCTGTCTCCCCCCACTCGTAGAGTGCGAGAAAATCTTGAATAACCGCACTGAGATCCCGACACCAAGTGCGGTGCTACACCAACCACATCTCCACCACATCGCCAAATACATCCCAGAGCTGGATCCAGAAGCAGAAATACTCCTGCTATTAGGGAGGGATGTTCTCCGGGTACACAAGGTTAGGCAGCAGGTCAATGGACCACACGACGCCCCCTTTGCCCAACGCCTGGATCTGGGCTGGGTGGTGATAGGAGAGGTGTGCCCTGGCAACGAACACAAATCAACGGCTAACACACTCAAGACCAATGTGCTAGAGAGTAGCCGCCATACGATTCTTCAACCCCGCACAAGTTCCATGTGCGTCCAGGAAGCACCACAAGGCTTTAACAAGCGCAAAGTAACTGACGAGACGCTGGGTCAGTCTGTCTTTGCTCAAAAGGAGCATGATAATAAACTCGCTCCATCGGCTCAAGACGCCATCATCTTAAAAACGGAGGACACCAAGGTCTTCAGAGACAAAGCAAATAGTGGGGTCGCCCCACTACCTTTCAGAGAACCACGCCAGTGCTTGCCAAACAACAAAGAGCAGGCAGTCAAGCGGTTCACGCCCTTGCAAAAAACCACGAAAAGGAGACCTGAGATGCAGCAAAGCATCCGATCGACCCACGAGGTACTGGGCACACCAATGGCAGAGGTCACAGCCATTATGAATGCACGACCACTCCTACCCGTGTCTTCTGACCCGGAAAACC
Source organism: Hemitrygon akajei (assembly GCF_048418815.1). NCBI lineage: Eukaryota > Metazoa > Chordata > Chondrichthyes > Myliobatiformes > Dasyatidae > Hemitrygon > Hemitrygon akajei. Next base: position 687,859 of record NW_027331960.1, on the reverse strand, counting down.
CCTTCATACTGTCGCCATCAATGCTCCTTACGCAGAAGGCAGGAGCTGCCCCTCCACCAGGGGACTTCTCCGATAAGGACCTGTACACAAAGCAATGGAGAAGGGACCTTCAAGTTGGAGATTTAGTCCTGCTCAAGGACAAGCAAATCGCCGGCAACTGCTGGCCAATGGCCAGAATCACTGCCACATTCCCTAGTAGGGATGGACATGTCAGGGACGTCGAGTTGAAAACTACCGACCAAGGCGATGGGAAAATTTACCAAAGGCCTGTTACAGAAGTCATTCTACTTCTACCTAACGACTGATTTAGAGACTGAAGTTCGTATTATGTTCATTGTGACCTTACGAAGGCCAAGCGGGGAGTGTGCTGCCTTTATGGCAGTTATTTAGTTTATAATATTTTCGCGTAGTAATTTGTTAGCATTTTTTAGTTAAAGTTAGGATTGTTTAAATCAATTGATTTGTCTGTAATACATCGCGGCTGCGATGACGTCACATCCGGGTTCGCCGCGTCTTGTGGGGAATTACCGGTTTGAGATTCACGCAAGGGTGGGGGTCACTCTCATGTGCCACCATAACGCTGACTAGGGTCTCTCTATGCACCAAAGACACAGTGAAAGCAACGCTGTAAGTCATTAGATAATCGGTATTTTGAGTTAAAATGTTAACGCCGATTCTGTTAAAAGTAACGACGGTCGGTAAGGTTTACCTTTTCGTCAGTTAAAGAGTCGGGATAGTTTGTATTGAAGTGTATCTAAAGCAGCCAATGGAGCAGCTAGATTCTGACTGTATGCTGCACTTTAATGTAATGTAGTTATTGTAGTTTTACCTTTGCAAGTATTCACAATGTAAATGTGATATTTAGAAGGGAACAAACACTGTACCAATCTTGTATTGTTTTTCAACAGTTTTCACCATGCGTTAATGTGAAGAGTGAACAGTAAATGGTTAATCTTACTGCGGTCTCGTTTGCATTGATTCTGGTTTATCTCGACGTTTACCTCGGCGTTACTTCACACCCGAGCGAGAACGTTACAGAGGTATTGACATCTAGAGTCTGGGTGCACGTGGATGGATCCAGGCAGAAAATGGCACAGGCTAGATGGGCCGAAAAACCTGTTTCTGTGCTGTAAGAGAGTGAATTACATTGTACGTCCGACACAAGTCCATTTCCTAGGAGACTTAAATCATTCCAACGAAGTGTTCTAAAAAACTGCAAATTCAAGTAACACTTAACAGACAAAGAATATCTGTTGTGAGGAACAAAGTTAGTGTTTCAGCTCCAGGACCCTGTGTCGGAATGGCTTCAAACAATTTCTGATGTGATTTCAGGTCTCCAGCATCTTGAGTGTTTCTTTAACTTCCAGCTGCTCACAGACAGACGACAGTGAATGGGAATTTCCAAACACGGTGAGGATACTGAACCCGAGGTAGATAACCAACGATGCAAACACTGAACTGCTTAATCCAGGTACTCACTGCCTCTGTGTATTGAGATTACCCCGCAGATCTATTCGATCTGTCTGCTCTTTTCTATCTGTGGCCATTCAGCCCCTCTAACCATCAACAAGATGATGGCTGCTCTCCCATCTCAGCCACATGTTTCTGCCCGATCCTCATTTCCTCGATCCCTTTGATCTCCACACATCTGCCGGCCTCTGTTTTATGTGAGGACGATCACTGAGTCTTCACCGCCCTCTGTGGTGGGGATTAACAGACCCCACCACTCCAGGGATCAGTCTGGTGAATCTTCATTGCACTCTCGATAACAAATACTCTCTAACCTCTTTGTAAATCCTCTATGGCATATATGTCAAACTCAAGGCCCGCGGTGGAATTATCTTTGGCCCGCGAGATAATATCTAATCATCATTAAAGCTGGCCCCAGTAATCGAAGCGCCTATGGCGTATGATATGGCTAATGCTGAGTTTATTCAGGTACAAGGTTTTCAGGGGTTTTAGTGTTTATTCGGTAGTCTTCTTCATAAGAAACGGAATTTGTAAAGTGAAACACTTTGTAGTTATAGCAGAGACTGAGACACATGAGAGCAGGCTGAAAAAACGGAGGCAACGAAAGCTGCGTTCGCACGCGTCCGACTGATCCGGCCCGCATGAAGCTGCATTTTGCTCAATGCGGCCCGTGACCTAAAATGAGTTTGACACCCCTGATTTAGATCGTTTACTTTTGCTTGTTTGCTTTGGTGTTGATTTCAGAGGGAGACAAGGATTCCACACTGGCTCTATGGAATTAATTTACATCTTCTGCAGCCCCGTGTTGCCCCAACCACTCACCTCCCACCCCCGTCACTATTTCCACCTTCCCACCTCCCCCCTCACCTGGATACACCTCTCACTCCCCAGCTCTTGCCCCATCCCCACCCCTCACCTCTTTTCTCTGACTATTTCCCGTCCACTCTCAGTCCAGAGGGATTGGTCTATATAACCCGTGTGATTATGGGGAGCGGGATTTTACACCATATTCCAGGTACAGTTTCAACAAATCTCAAATAATTGTCACTTTGCCCGGACCACTGGCCCCGCTTGCAGGGCAACAGTCTGCCGATGTTTGCCCCCCAATGTGATGAATCCCTCTGCTCGACACCACCGTGGTCTCAGACATTTCCACAGATGAGTCCCTCCTGTCCCCACCGGGACAAACATCCTGTCCGCCCCGTCTCTCACCATCTTCATCCTTTCAGTTAAATCCCCCTCTCCCTCCCTCACCACGGGGAACCGGCATCAAAACGACGGGCCGAACGGTCTCCTCCTACCTCTCAGCAATACATCAGTCTCCGGCCGCAAGAGACGTTTCACAAACGCCCCAACTTCCCTCGGAGGGAAATGGAAATAAATCAGAAAGCGGCCATTTACTTTGAGGTTTTCTCAGCTCTGATGAGGCGGTCGGCGCTTCAGCGGGAGACGAACGAAGCGGTGGTAACGCCTACTCCGCTTGTCCGCCTCCGAGACATGGTTTAACCAATGATTGACATCGCTTCGCACCAATAGGAATAGCGCAGCTCCCGAATCCTCCGTTGATAGCGCTGGGGGAGGGGATGGTCACGTGGTTAGTAGCCCAGCCATTAAACCGATAAAGCTCGACCTCTCCAGCTCGTGGGTGACGTAAGACACTGCTCACGCGAGGGCAGTTCCAGGTGTGTGGAGCCCATGTGTGACGTCAGGCGCGTGGGGGGTCTGACGTCACCTGTGGGAGAGGCTCACATATAAAAACACTTTAATTGACGTTTCTGATGATTTCAGTGGGCCAACAACTTTAATCACGGGTTTCATCACTGAATCCAGTGTTGTGAGATGTAATGTCCCCTGTTATGTGTCCGGCTGTGCCGTGTTTTTGGTGGAGTGGGCAGCGTGGTGTTTGTCTCGATTTGTGTCTGTCTCCTGGTAAACTTAACACCTTGACAATGTGAACCATAGTTACCCCTTCCTCACCCGCCCCGTTTTTATTCCGATACGTTTCCCCTTCCTTCTCAGTCCTGAAGAAGGATCTCAACGGGAAACGTCAACTGTTGACTCTTTAAGATAGATTCTGCCCGGCCTGCTGAGTTCCGCCAGCATTTTGTTTGTGTTGCTCTGGACTTCCAGCATCTGCAGACTTTGTCGTGTTTGTGATTTACCTCTCCGTTGTCCCTCCGGCCTCCGATACTGTAGGAGGTCTGTAGGGATCTCCGGTTCCGTGACCCGGGTCAAATACAGTTGTAAACAGGGGAGGATCTGCTCCGTTGTATTGGACGCTCGGGTATCCTTTAAGGAAGCAACAATACTCTCTTCAAATTAATTATTGTCTAATCGTGATGTTGACATTGTGTTTGTTACAAAGCCCCAGAGTCTGGGAACAGCTGTCACCGTCATGGGCTGCGAGTGCAGAATGGGAAAGGGGGAGGGGTGTCAGTGACCTTGCATCAGAGAAAGACACGGGTTTGTACAGCCGCTTGTGAGATGTAAATGTCCCTACAGTGGATTCGGATCTGCTGGCATATCTGGGGCTGAGGAAAGAGAGTTTTAACCAGCGAGCCATCGTTTGGGGTGGAGGGGTACAGGAGCTGCCTGATAGATGGTTTTAATTGCTTTTTTTATATATATTATCTCACAGACGGTGACTGAGGAGGAAGCTTGTTGAGGGAGGATACCCGGAGGTGAGCAGGTCATGCACAGTATCAGGACATTGACAGAGATGTGATTTCCTGTGTCACGGGTACAGACTGTCGTCTCAAGTGAGGAGTTTGTGTGGAGATGCAGCTTCCCTGGAGGTGTAGGAAAGAGGACACACCAACAGGTGGGACCAGCTGTGGGAAGACATGGTTTGTCAGGTCTGACGACGGGCTGAACGTACCATCACCTTCAGACTGAATCAGAAAACCATTCTGAGGGCATTTGCAATGTCAGAAGCAGGGGAAATGTGATCGCATGTGCAGAGGGCAGGAGTTGTGTCTCCATCAGACCCTCAGTGAGATGGTTCAAGTTACAATGTGCAGGGATGAAAGCACAGTGTTTGGGGCCGGATTTAGTCACTGATTCTGACACAGTGAGAGGGTTAGTTTTGCTGTAAGGAAGCAACATTAATGGAAGAAGACACAGGAACTTCATCAATTGCCAGTTGTTCAGTAGAAGTGACCAATTTGTATGTTATCTTAACGGAAACAGATATTCGCAGTGGAGACAAAGGGATGCCGGTTGGGGAGGGGTGTGGAGTTTTGAAATCAATGCCTTGCAGTGCATTTAGCATGTCCGGAGTGACGGATCACACAGCACGGAAACAGGCTTTTGGCCGGCCATCCCTGTTGTGACCATCCACTCACTGTCTACACTGGTCCCATTTATCAGCACTTGGTTCATAGCCGACTGTATCTCAGCAGTTTCAATGCTCATCCACTTCGTAAATGTTGTGAAGGGACCTGCCTCCACCACCACATCAGGCAGTGTGTTCCAGATTTCAACTACCCTCTGAGTGAAAAATCTCTTCCTCAGATCCCTCTAAACCCCTTTGCCCTCTGCTTCAATCTCTGTCTTCTACTTGTAATATTTGACACGGTTCCACACTGTGAGATCCCACACCCCGCCATGTCCTGATAAACTGTGAGACCCTACACACACCGAAGTTTCCTGAGAGACAGTGAGACCCACATTCCCCTGGTAGTGTCTTGACACACCGAGAGACCCCACGGATCCCTGGAAGGGGACTAACGCACTATGAGACTTCAGACACCCCTGGAAGGATCCTGATATACCGTGAGACCACACACACCCTGGGAGGGTCCTGACACACTGAAACACCACAAACCCCAGGCACCGTCCTGAAAAACTGTGACACCACACAAACCTGTTTCAGTACTCACTACGGAAAAGGACCTTGGCGACTGGAGGGATGACTTACAGCGGACTGAAAAGCTTGAGCATATAGACGTTAAGAAAGAGGATGTGCTGGAGCTTTTCAAAAGCATCAAGTTAATTAAGTCACTGGAACCAGACAAGATACACCCCAGGTTACTGTGGGAAGCGAGGGAGGAGATTGTTGCGCCTCTGGCAATGATCTCTGCATCATCAATGGGGATGGGAGAGGTTCCAGAGGATTGCAGGTTTGCAGATGTTGTTTCCTTATTCCAAAAAAGGGAGCTAAGATAGCACAGGAAATTATAGACCAGTGAGTCTTACTTCAGTGGTTGGTAAGTTGATGGAGAATATCCTGTGAGGCAGGATTTATGACCGTTTCAGGGGGTAGAATATGATAATGAATAGTCACAATGGCTTTGTCAAAGGCAGGTCGTGCCTTCGGAGCCTGATTGTATGTTTTGAGGATGTGAATAAACACACCGATGAAGGTAGAGCCATAGTTGTAGTGTATATGGATTTTAGAAAATCGTTTGATAAGGAACCCCATGCAAGACTTATTGAGAAAGTGAGGAGGCATGGGATCCAAGGGGACATTGCTTTGTGGATCGAGATTTGGCTTGCAAAGTGTGGTTGTAGACGGGTCATATTCTGAATGGAGGTTGGTGACCAGTAGTGTACCTCAGGGATCTGTTCTGGGATCCCTTCTCTTCATGATTTTTATGAAAGACCTGGATGAGGAAGGGGAGGTATGGGTTAGTAAGTTTGCTGATGACACAAAGGTTGGAGGTGTTGTGGATAGTGTGGAGGGCTGTCAGAGGTTACATCAGGACATCAATAGGATGCAAAACTGGGCTGAGAGATGGCAGATGGAGTTCAACGAAGATAAGTGTGAGGTGGTTGACTTTCGCAGGTCAAATATGATGGCAGAATATAAGATTAATAGTAACACTTTTGGCAGCGTGGAGGATCAGAGGGATCTTGGGGACGAGTGCATTGGACACTCAAAGCTTCTATGCAAGTTGGATGTGTGGTTAAGAATGCATACCGTGCATTGGCCTTCATCAACTGTGGGATTGGGTTCAAGAGCCAAGAGATAATATTACAGCTATAAAGGACCCTGCTCAGACCCTACTTGGAGTATTCTGCTCAGTTCTGGTCACCTCACTGCAGGAAGGATGTGGAAACTATAGAAAGGGTGCAGAGGAGATTTACAAGGATGTTGCCACATGACCTCGTGGCTCCTGAACTCAATCCCCTACCTAATGCAGCTGACACCCAATTCGTCTTCTTAAACTGCCTGTCAAAGCGTGAAGAAACATTGCAGAATCTGTGGATGTGGACGCTAACATCCCTCTGTTCCACGAGACTGCTAACAATCATGTCAAAACGTGGAGGGGCAAGGCTGCTGGAGGAGGACCCAAATGCAGGACACAAATACGTTTCGTAAGGTTAACTAAATAGAGTTTATTACTATTTACAAGGAGAGCCGTGACGCAAGGATGGAACTGAGAGAAATCAAGGAGAGCAAAGAGGAAGCGGGAATAGGCGTTATGGCCGAGGACTCAGGCCTGGGACTAGGCTGGGACTCAGCGTCTGGGGTTAGGACTAGGAGCTCGGGGGTAAGAGCCAGGACTTGATTCTTGGAGCGCCAGAGCCGGGACTTGATCCTTGGAACGCCAGAGCCGGGACTTGATCCTTGGAACGCCAGAGCCAGGACTTGATCCTTGGAACGCCAGAGCCAGGACTTGATACTTGAAACGCCAGAGCCAGGACTTGATCCTTGGAGCGCCAGAGCCGGGACTTGATCCTTGGAACGCCAGAGCCAGGACTTGATCCTTGGAACGCCAGAGCCAGGACTTGATACTTGAAACGCCAGAGCCAGGACTTGATCCTTGGAACGCCAGAGTCAGGACTTGATCCTTGGAACGCCAGAGCCGGGACTTGATCCTTGGAACGCCAGAGCCAGGACTTGATCCTTGGAACGCCAGAGCCGGGACTTGATACTTGGAACGCCAGAGTCAGGACTTGATCCTTGGAGCGCCAGAGCCAGGACTTGATCCTTGGAACGCCAGAGCCAGGACTTGATACTTGAAACGCCAGAGCCAGGACTTGATCCTTGGAGCGCCAGAGCCGGGACTTGATACTTGAAACGCCAGAGCCAGGACTTGATCCTTGGAACGCCAGAGTCAGGACTTGATCCTTGGAACGCCAGAGCCAGGACTTGATACTTGGAACGCCAGAGCCAGGACTAGATTCTTGGAACGACAGAGCCAGGACTTGATCCTTGGAACGCCAGAGCCAGGTGTTGATCCTTGGAACGACAGAGCCAGGACTTGATCCTTGGAACGACAGAGCCAGGACTTGATCCTTGGAACGCCAGAGCCAGGACTTGATCCTTGAAACACCAGAGCCAGGACTTGATCCTTGGAACGCCAGAGCCTGGACTTGATCCTTGGAACGCCAGAGCCAGGTGTTGATCCTTGGAACGCCAGAGCCAGGACTTGATCCTTGGAACGACAGAGCCAGGACTTGATCCTTGGAACGCCAGAGCCAGAACTTGATCCTTGGAACACCAGAGCCTGGACTTGATCCTTGGAACGCCAGAGCCAGGACTTGATCCTTGGAACGCCAGAGCCAGGACTTGATACTTGGAACACCAGAGCCTTGGTCGAGGGAGAGACAGGAACGCAGAACACTGAGCCTGGGTCGAGGGAGGATAGGAACATGGAACACCGAGCCGGGACCCCTCCTTGGGTACAGGACGTAGGGCGGGAGTCATCACACAGAATGCGGACACGATGAGACAGTTCCCAACGCTAAGTAGCGGCAAAATGGCCGGACCTGCCTATCGAAGACGCGGACACGGACGTACAGTTGCAAACAGGGCGAGACTCAGACACAGGCAAGGCGAGGCAAGGCAAGGCAAAGCTCCAGGCAGAGGCAGGGCGAGGCAAGGATCCTGCTAGATGACTTTTGCTGTCGGTGACTTCGGTGAAACCTATCAAATGTTTTATTAAAATCCATTTTCCCATATCAGCGTCTCTACCTTTATCAATGTGCTTTGTCATACCCTCACAAAATACAACACGGCTTCTGAGACAAGAGCTGCTCCTCTGAAAGCAATAATGACTATTTCAATTCCCGTCTCCAATTTCTCTTAAATTATCTCTCTAACAATCTTTTCCAATAGTTTGCACACAAACGTAAGACTCACTAGACTATAATTTTCAGAGTTATCTCCACTTCTCTTTTTAAACAAAGGAATAATATTTTGCACATTCCAAAGCTCTGACACGACTTCTCTGGCCTGTGATAAAGCCAAGGGTGCAGCAGTCTCCAAGGTATCAAATCCGTCATCCATATCATTCAGATATAACATGAAAAGGTCCGGTCTCAATACCGACCCCCTACGGAACACTATTAGTTACCAACAGCAATACAGAATTGCAGATTCTCTGACTCTTTCTCCCTTGTCAGTCAGCCACTCTTCGATCCATACAAGTATCTTTACTGTAATTCCATGAGCTGTGATCTTATTAAGCAGCCTCACGTGCAGCACCTTAGAAAAATCGAAAACCTGCAACAAAATACAGGCACTTCTGCCCACAAAGCTGTGCAGAAAATGCCCTTACCCTAGAACTACCTAGGCTTACCAAGAATCCTCTAAATTTCTAATCTCCATATACCTATCCAGGAGACTCTTAAAAGACCCTATCATTTCTGCCTCGACCACCGTCGCTGGCTGCCCATTCCATGCACTCACTACTCTCTGCATAAAAAAACTTACCCCTGATATCTCCTCTGTACCTACTTCCAAGCACCTTAAAACTGTGCCCTCTCGTGTTAACCATTTCAGCCCTGGGAAAAAGCCTCTGACTCACCACAAGATCGATGCCTCTCATCATGATATACACCTCTATCAGGTCACTTCTCATCCTCCGTCACTCCAAGGAGAAAAGGCCGAGTTCACTGAACCTTCTCTCATAAGGCATGCTCCCCAATCCAGGCAACATTCTTCTATATCCCATCTGCACCCGTTCTATGGTTTCCACATCCTATGCTCTCGGACCTCAAAATCCCTCCAATCATCCACACTGCCAAGAGTCTTACCATCAATGCTATATTCTGCCATCATATTTGACCTACTAAAATGAACCACCTCACACTTGTCTGGGTTGAACTCCATCTGCCAATTCTCAGCCCATTTTGCATTCTATCAATATCCTGCTGTAACCTCTGACAGCCCTCCACACTATCCACAACGCACCCAACATTTGTGTCATCAGCAAACTTAGTAATCCCTCCGCTTCCTCATCCAGGTCATTTATAAAAATCACGAAGAGTAGGAGACCCAGAACAGATCTGAGGCACACCACTGGTCACTGACCTCCATTCAGAATATGACCCGTCTACAACCACTTCTGTGCCACGTCTACAACCACGTCTACAACTTGCCTTCTGTGGCAAGCCAGTTCTGGATTCACAAAGCAATGTCCTCTTGGATTCCATGCCTCCTTACTTTCTCAATCAGCCTTGCATGGCGTACCTTGTTAAAATCATCTGAAAATCAAAGCAAACAACATCCATTGCCTCTGCTTTATCTATCCTGCCTGTTATTTCCTCAAAATATTCCAAGGTATTTATGAGGCACTATTTCCTGTAAAGGAATCCTGCTAACTTTGTCCTACTTCATCATGCCTCCCCAATTACAGTACCCAAAAAACTCACCCTTAATACACTCGAACATCTTCCTGACCACTGAAGTCAGACTAACTGTCCTGTAATTTCACTGGACAACAATCTTTTTCAAAAGTGTTGCTTCTTCAATTTTTTTTTGTTTATGATAGACTGCTTGAAGATTAACACAAATAGAATTTCAGACTACATGTATCACATAGGAATTTGGAAAAACGACAAATTAACTTTTATTGAATATGTGTTTAATTGCATAATGGTGCTAATGCTTTGCAATAGCTCAACTAAGTTAAAAATATTTTGTTAATGATTTTCCTTTGTACTCCGTATCTGAGGTTGCTCGCTTAAGTGTCCAACAATAAATTGCAGCATTGCTGGATTCAGTTGCCCTTGTATATTTTCTCCTTGACCACAACATCTTAGTGAAACCTTTCACCATGCTCGTCACTAACAGCACCAAGATTTGCAGGGAAGAAGTCTAAATATGAATGCAGAAAATGAATCTTTAGTGACACCTTCTCTCCTTGGTAGAAGCATTTATCCTCAATTCTGCCCCAGATACTTCTGAATGTTTGGCATTTATGTAATAAATTTAATGACACAATTGTAGTGGGTGACCTCAATCTGCAGGAGAATTGGGAAAGTCAGATGTGTGTCCGATCACAAGAGAGTGAATGCTTACGAAACAGATTTTTTAGAGCAGCTGATGGTTGAGCCTAATCGGGGAACTGCTATCTCAGTTCTGGTGTTGTGTAACAACTCAGATCTTATTAGGGAGGTTAATGTAAAGGAACCAATAGAAGGTAGGGATCATAAAATGATTGAATTCCTACTGCAATTTGTGAGGGAGAATCATAGGTCACATGCATAGTATCGCAATAGTATCGCCACTTTTCACATTGCTTGTCAATGAGTTGGATAATGGAACTGATGGCTTTGTGGCAAGGTTTACGGATGATTCAAAGATAGGTGGAGGTGTTGGTCCGGCTGAGGAAGCAATACGATTGCAGCAGGACACAGACAAATTTGAAGACCGGGCAAAAAAGTGGCAGATAGAATACAATATTAGGAAATGTATGATAATGCATTTTGGTAAAAGGAACAATAGTGAACTATTATCTGATTGGGGAGAAGTTTCAAACATCAGAAGTACAGCGGGAAATATGAGTCCTCGGGCGAGACTCCCAGAAGGTTAATTTACAGGTTGAGCCTGTGGAAAAGAAGGCAAATGCAATTCTGGCATTTATTTAAAGTGAATCAGAATATATAAACAAGGAGATAATGTAGATATTTTAGAAGACACTACTTAGGCTGCACTTAGAGGATGTGGGACCCATATCTCAAACAAGGAGTGTTGTCGTTGGAGAGAGTCCAGAGGATGTTCAAGAAGATGTTTCCGGGAATGAAGGGGTTAAGATATGAGGACCGTTTGCCAGCCTTGGGCCTGTACTCCTGCACTGACCTATGTTTAATAAATGCTGGTGGTGGGGGGTAAATCTCACTGAAACCTACCGAATGTGGAAAGCTCTAGATAGGGTGGATGAGGAGAGGACAGTTTGTATGGTGGGGGTAGCCATAACAGAGGGCACAGCCTCAAAACTGAGGAGTGACCTTTTAGAGCAGTTAAGGAGGATTTTAATTAGTCCGAGAGCGGTGAAGCTGTGGAATTCTCTGACACAGACAGCGGTGGGGGCCAAGTCTGTGGGTACATTTAAGGCAGAAGCTAATAGTTTGTTGATCAGTCAGGGCATTGCAGGATATGTCGAGGAGGAAGGTGCGTGGGGTTGAGTGAGAACCGGGATCAGCCATGATAGAACGCTGGAGCAGACTCGATGGGGCTGAATGGCCTAATTCTGCCCCAATGTCTTATGGTGTTATACTGCGAGTGTCTTACACAGTGAAGATTGGCACAAAATACTTATTACATTCGGCCGCTGGTTCTTTCCTTTATTACTAACTCGCCAGCATCATCTTCCAGTGGTACAATATCAACTCTTGCCTCTCTTGTACTCTTTATGTATCTGAAAAACTTTTGATACTTGATATTATTGGCTCACTTACCTCAATTTTTCATCTTGCCTCTCCTGTGTGTGTGTTTTAGTTGTCTTCTGTTGGTTATGTCAAAGCTTTCCAATCCTCTGACTTCCTACTATTTTCTTGCTATATTATATAACCCCGCTTTTGCTCTTTTCAAAAACAGGAGAAAATCAGTGGACTCTACATATCCAAGCAACACATACACAAAACGCTGGGGAACCTAGGAGGCCATTAATAATATTACAGGATAACAAGCAGGAACAACTCCCTGAATAGATAAAACCATTCCCAACACACACATCTTCCTCAACCAGTGGAGCACCTCACCACGGGTATTGTTTATGTTATCAGTCAGACAACCAAAAGATTTTCTCTGTCAATCAGCTTCCAAATGTTGCTACTCTGTCATTCGTTGCCACACCCAGCTGATGATTCCCTTCTCCTCATCATACGAACTTACCCCGACCATCGTTCGGAGCCCCAAACTCTGCCCTGTGCAGACCTGCCTCTGGTTTCTGTCCCTGCTTCGTTGGAACATCCAACTGATGGTTTCCCATTCTGCTTTCAGTCTTCAGAGGACAGGAGTGCTTTCTCAGGAGAAAATAACCCATAATATGGAAATGAGTCGAGATTAAGGAGGTTAACTACCAATGTCATTCTTCCTCAGCCCAGAGATTAGAGGGGCGAAGGACATCGCAGACAGAATTTCAGTCAGCTCGGCTTCTTCAGTCTGCAGAAGAAACGTAGCGCGCCAAAGGTATAAAAAGGAGAGGAAGTTTTCAATGGTTATTTAAATCACGGCATGAGGCGGAGAGGGAAGAGGTAAAAGAAGCTCGGAGAGAAGCTGTTTTTTTTTAACTGATCGGGGCAAAGACGCTAGACTGCACAGGCGTGTGACGCAGCACGCCAAAGTTTTAAAAAGAAAGACCGCCATATACAGTGGCCATCGTCGGAGTGGACTGAGGCAGAGTGGGACGGCTTTGGCTCAGTCAGGCTTTGGCGTGGTTTGAACGGGACACAACTGCGTAAGCGCATAAAACGTCGGCCCGTGTGGCAGCGGGAGAATTTAAATAGTGAGCAGAGGCTGAGAACGAGCTTAACTCCAAGTGAGGTAAGGCCGGGTAAGCACCTTTAACTGATCTAATTAGTTTAGGAGTAGGTAATGGAGGCAGCAGTTAGGGCAGTTGAGTGCTCCGATTGCAGCATGTGGGAAGTCAGGGCAAGCACTGTTGTCTGCAAAAGGTGCATCCAGCTGCAGCTCCTGACAAACCGTGTTAGGGAACTGGAGCTGGAGCTGGATGAACTTCGGATCATTTGGGAGGCAGATCCAGAAATAGACAGGAGTCTCAGGGAGATTGTCACCCCTAGGAGTCAGCAGACAGGTAGTTGGGTGACTATCAGGAGAGGGAAGGGGAATAGACAGGAAGAGCAAAGCACCCGTGGCTGTTCCCATTAGCAACAAGTATACCGTTTTGGATACTGTTGGTGGCAATGACCTACCAGGGACAAGTTGCAGTGATTGTGTCTCTGGCACCGAGACTGGACCCTCAGCTCAGAAGGGAAGGAAGGAAAAGAGGAGAACAGTAGTGATAGGGGATTCGATAGTTGGGGGGGGGGGGGCAGATAAGAGGTTCTGTGGAAGAGATCGAGAGTCCCGGATGGTCTGTTGCCTTCCTGGTGCCAGGGTCCATGATATCTCGGATCGAGTTCTCAGTATTCTCAAGAGGGTGGGAGAGCAGCCGGATGTCGTGGTCTATGTAGGGACCAATGACATGAGTAGAAAGAGTGAGGAGGTCCTGAAAGGTGAGTTAGGGAGCTAGGTGCTAAGTTAAAGGACAGGACCTCCAGGATAGCAATCTCAGGATTGCTACCAGTGCCACGTGCAGGTGGGTTTAGAAATAGTAAGATACTGCAGATCAACACGTGGCTGAAGACATGGTGCAGGAGGGAGGGCTTCAGAATTGTAGATAATTGGGCAGTTTTCCAGTGAAGGTGGGACCTGTTCCAGCGGGACGTTTTACATCTGAACTGGAGGGGGACAAATATTCTTGCAGGCAGGTTTGCTAGAGAGGCTCCAGTGGATTTAAGCTAGATACTGGGGGGGGGGGGGGGTGGAGGGGAACCAGAGATTAGGAACAGATGTATGGGAGAAGGAAGAAAAATAAGACTAAAGTTCTTTGTACTGTTAGAGATAAAAAGAGAGGAAGAAGTGGAGAATTTCTTTAATGCATTTATTTTAATGCTAGGGGCATTGTAAGAAAGGTGGATAAGCTTAGAGCATGGATTGATACCTGGAAATATGATGTTGTTGCTATCAGTGAAACATGGTTGCAGGAGGGGTGTGATTGAAAAGTAAATTTTCCTGGATTTCGTTGCTTCAGGTGTGATCGAATCAGAAGGACAAGAGGGGCTGGTGTTGCTTTGCTTGTCAGAGAAAATACTACAGCAGTGCTCTGGCAGGATAGATTAGAGGGCTCATCTAGAGAGTCTAGTTGGGTGGAATTGAGGAATGGGAAAGGTGTAGTAATACATAAGGGTGTATTATAGACCACCTAATGGGGAGCCAGAATTGGAGGAACAAATTTGCAAGGAGATAGCAGACATTTGTAGTAAGCACAGGGTTGTGATTGTGGGAGATTTTAATTCTCCACATAGACTGGGAAGCCCATACTGTAAAAGGGATGGATGGTTTAGGGTTTGAAAAATGTGTGCAGGATAGTTTTTTGCAGCAATACATAGAGGTACTGACTAGAGAAGGGGAAGTGTTGGATCTTCTGTTAGGGAATGAAATAGGCCTGGTGACAGAGGTATATGTTGGGGAGCACTTCGGGTCTAGTGACTACAATGCCATTAGTTTCAATATAATAATGGAGAAAGATAGGACTGGACCCAGGGTTGAGATTTTTGATTGGAGAAAGGCCCTACTTTCAGGAGATGTTAAAGGATTTAGAAAGAATGGATTGGGGCAATTTGTTTTATGGGAAGGATGTAATAGAGAAATGGAGGTCATTTAAAGGTGAAATTTTAAGGGTACAGAATCTTTATGTTCCTGTTAGGTTGAAAGTAAAGGTTAGAAATTTGAGAGAGCCATAGTTTTTAAAGGATTGTGGTGACCCAATTACTAGCTCACTCGAACCGGCTGACAATTAGCCAGAGTCAGAGACAAAGGGAGATAGCCTCAAGGGGTTTCAGTTACGTGCCTCTCGAAGTATCGAGTGGGGGAGACAGGCTTTAAAGCAAGACTGTGTTTTTGAAATAAACTTATTCTGTGGCTGCAGTTTATCGACTCCGTGTCGTAATTTCAGCGCTGCGCGTAGCACCCCGCTACAGGATATCGGAAACTTGGTTAGGAAAAAGAGAGATATCTACAATAAATATAGGCAGCATGGGGTAAATAAAGTGCTCGAGGAATATAAAGAATGTAAGAAAAAAATTAGAAAAGCTAAAAGAAGATACAAGGTTGCTTTGGCAAGTAAGGTGAAAATAAATCCAAAGGGTTTCTACAGTTATATTAATAGCAAATTGATAGTGAGGGATAAAATTGGTCCCTTACAGAATCAGAGTGGACAGCTATGTGTGGAGCCAAAAGAGATGGGGGAGATTTTGAACAATTTTTTTTCTTCGGTATTCACTAAGGAGAAAGATATTGAATTGTGTAAGGTAAGGGGAACAAGTAGGGAATTTATGGCAACTATGATGATTAAAGAGGAGGAAATACTGGCGCTTTTAAGGAATCTATAAGTGGATACATCTCCGGGTCCTGACAGGATATTCCCTAGGAACTTGAGGGAAGTTAGTGTAGAAATAGCAGGGGACAAAAATATTTCAAATGTCATTAGAAATAGGGATGGTGTCGGAGGATTGCCGTATCGCTCATGTGGTTCCGTTGTTTAAAAAGGGTTCTAAGAGTAAACCTAGCAATTATAGGCCTGTCAGTTTGATGTTAGTGGTGGGTAAATTAATGAAAAGTATTCTTAGATATGGTATATATATATATAATTATCTGGATAGACAGGGTCTAATTAGGAACAGTCAACATGGATTTGTGCATGGAAGGTTACGTTTGACAAATCTTATTGAATTTTTTGAAGAGGTTACGAGGAAAGTTGACGAGCGTAAAGCAGTTGATGTTGTCTATATGGACTTGAGTAAGGCCTTTGACAAGGTTCCACATGGAAGGTTAGTTAGGAAGGTTCAATTGTTAGGTATTATTATTGAAGTAGTAAAATGGATTCAACAGTGGCTGGATGGGAGATGCCAGAGAGTAGTGGTGGATAACTGTTTGTCAGGTTGGAGGCCGGTGACTAGTGCTGTGCCTCAGGGATCTGTACTGTGTCTGATGTTGTTTGTCATATACATTAATGATCTGGATGATGGGGTGGTAAATTGGATTAGTATGTATGCAGATGATACTAAGGTAGGTGGCGTTGTGGATAATGAAGTAGGTTTTCAAAGCTTGCAGAGAGATCTAGGCCAGTTAGAAGAGTCGGCTGAACGATGGCAGATGGAGTTTAATGCTGAGAAGTGTGAAGTGCTACATTTTGGGAATGAATAATCCAAATAGGACATACAAGGTAAATGGTAGGGGATTGAAGAATGCAGTAGAATAGAGTGATCTGGGAATAATGGTGCATAGTTCCCTGAAGGTGGAATCTCATGTGGATAGGGTGGTGAAGAAAGCTTTTGGTATGTTGGGCTTTATAAATCAGAGCATTGGTATAGGAGTTGGGATGCAAAGTTAAAATTGAACAGGGCATCGGCAAGGCCGAATTTGGAGTATTGTGTGCAGTTCTGTTCACAGAATTATAGGAAAGATGTCAACAAAATAGAGAGAGTACAGAGAAGATTTACTATAATGTTACCTGGGTTTCAGCATCTAAGTTACAGGGAAAGGTTGAACAAGTTAGGTCTTTATTCTGTGGAGCGTAGAAGGTTGAGGCTGAACTTGATAGAGGTATTTAAAATTATGAGGGGGATAGATAAGAGTTGACGTGGATAAGCTATTGCCATTGAGAGCATGGGAGATTCAAACAAAAGTACATGAGTTGAGAGTTAGGGGGCGAAAATTTAAGGGTAACACGAGGGGGAATTTCTATACTCAGAGAGTGGTAGCTGTGTGGAACGAGCTTCCAGTAGAAGTGGTAGAACCAAGTTTGGTATTGTCATTTAAAGTAAAATTGGATAGGTATATGGACAGGATAGGAATGGAGGGTTATTGCCTGAGTGTGTGCCAGTGGGACTAGGTGAGAGTAAGTGTTCGGCACGGATTAGAAGGGCCAAGATGGCCTGTTTCTGTGCTGTAATTGTTATATGGTTATATGAAACTCCTCCCGTGCCCAGTGACCAGGGTGCAGAACTGGGTGTGGTGAGCAGCAGCAATAATTGCAGAGTTCAGCACCGACAGTCACTCTCGAAATTACATTCAGCAATGGTGCTGGACAAATATCCAGCATGCAGCTTATTGAAACTTTCTCCCCAGTGTGAACCCAGTAGTGTGTCACAAGGTTAGATAACTGAGTGAATCCCTTCCCACATTCACAGCAGGTGAACAGCCTCTCCCCAATGTGAATTCACTGATGCTCATTTGGTGGAGATGGCTGAGAGAATCTCTTTCCAATGTTTGAGCAGGTGATTGGCCGCTACCCAGAGTGAACTCGCTGGTGTTTCAGTAGATGAGATGACCGAGTGAATCCCTTCCCACATTCACAGCAGGTGAACGGCCACTCCCCAGTGTGAACTGACTGGTGTGCCAATAGGGTGGATGATCTAGTGAAATGCTTTCCACAGTCTGAGCAGGTGTACGGCTTCTCCCTAGTGTGAACTCGTTGGTGACTCTGTAGTTCGGATAAATGAGTGAATCCCTTCCCACAGTCTGAGCAGGAGAATGGCCTCTCCCCGGTGTGAACTCGTTGGTGACTCTGTAGGTGGGATGACTGAGTAAATGCCTTCCCACAGACTGAGCAGGTGAACGGCCTCTTTCCAGTGTGTACTAACTGGTGTCTCTGTAGGTGAGACAATAAAGTGAATCCTTTCCCACAGTCTGGGCAGGTGAATGGCTTCTCCCCAGTGTGAAATCGCTGGTGTCTCAGTAGATCAGATGACCAAGTGAATCTTTTCCCACAGTCTGAGCAGGTGAACGGCTTCTCCCCAGTGTGAACTCGCTGGTGACTCTGTAGGTGGGATGACTGAGTGAATGTCTTCCCACAGACTGAGCAAGTGAATGGCCTCTTTCCAGTGTGTACTGATTGGTGTCTCTGTAGGTGAGATAATAAAGTGAATCCCTTCCCACAGTCTGGGCAGGTGAATGGTTTCTCCCCAGTGTGAACCCGTTGATGACTCTGTAGGGTGGATGACTGAGTGAATCCCTTCCCACAGTCTGAGCAGGTGAATGGCTTCTCCCCAGTGTGAACTCGTTGGTGACTCTGTAGGGTGGATGACTGAGTGAATCCCTTCCCACAGTCCGAGCAGATGAACGGCCTCTCTCCAGTGTGAACTCGCTGATGTACCTTCAGCTTAGATGAGTAAGTGAATCCTTTCCCACAGTCCGAGCAGGTGAACGGCCGCTCCCCAGTGTGAACTCGCTGGTGAGCCATTAGGTCAGATGACCGAGTGAATCCTTCCCCACAAATTCAGATGAACAGCCTCTGCCCAGTGTGAACTGACTGGTGTGTCCACAGGTGGGATGACAGACTAAATGCTTTCTTACACACAGAACAGGTAAATGGCCTTGCCCAGTATGAACTTGCTGATGTACCTTCAGTTGAAATGACAGACTGAATTCATTCCCACTTTCTGAGCAGATGAATGGGACCCCCTGTGTAAAATGACAGACATGCCAGTTAGTCAGATGATCAAGTGAATCCCTCCCCACAGTCTGAGCAGGAAAGATGATCGAGTGAATCCCTTGCTCCAGTTCTTAAATATCTGGACAGAGACAGCAAAACTGGTGTGTTTTGTTGGAATTCCCATGGACAAATTCCTTGTCATTTTTAACCTGTAAAAAGATTTACAAAATCCATCAACGAATGAAGGACAACATTTCAGATGAGATCACTATAGTTGTCAAGGTGTGATCTGTCATCACACTGTTACAGCGAGGTACAACCCAAGTTGGAGAGAGAAATTATCTTCTAACTGGGCACAGTGCTGGTATCTGAAATCAAACTCTCTGATGCTCTTCCTGTCTCTGTATGAATGGGGCATTTTTTCCATCTTCAAACTGTTACTTGGATCAGTTTGACTCTCTCCATTGGTATTATTCCCTGTTCCCATTGAGCTGCATGGGTGCCTGGCCCCACAGTAACTGAAACACTCTCATGAAAATAGGCTTTGTTGACATGCAGCTGGGATTTTCCTTTCGGTACTGTTAATTTAAAGTGCCAGTTTTAATGCCATGTAAATATCTCCTACTCAGATGTATGGTTGGTATGCACAGCTGTTAAAAGGAATTCAAGTGAATGTTAGTATTATTTAAGGTTCTTGTCAGTCATGGAAAAGTACAACACAGATGCAGGCCCTTTGGCCCATCTAGTTTGTGTTGAACTATTTAAATTGTCTACTCACATACCCCTACCATCCAGGTACATATACAAACCTTTTAGATGTTGAAAATGAGCTCGCATGCACCACTTGTGTTGGCTGCTCATTCCACACCCGGATGACCATCTGTGTGAAGAAGTTTCCCCTCATATTGCCCTTAAAGTTTCACCTTTCACCCTTAACACTTGGCCTCTGGTTGTAGTCCCACCCCATCTTAGTGGTAAAAGCCAGCTTGCATTTACCTCATCTATAGCCCTCACAATTGTGGTACACCTCCATCAAAATTTCCCCTTAATCTTCTACATTCCAAGGAATAAAGCCCAGACCTGTTCAATTTCTCCTTATAACCCGTCCTCCAGACCTGACAACATCCTTGTGAATTTTCTCTGAACTCCTTCAAACTCTTTTACATCTTTCCTGCAGGTTGGTGTCTAAAACTACACAAAATACTCCAAATTCTGCATCACCAATATCTTGTACAAAGTCAACATAACATCTATCTCCAGTACGCAGTACTTCGGTTCACGAAGGCCAATGTGCCAAAATCTTTCATTCCATCCCTATCGAACTGTGACACCACTTTCAGAGAAAACCTGTATTTCTAGATTCCTTTCTTCTACAACACTCCTCAGAGCCCGACCAGTCACTGTGTAAGACCTACCCTGGTAGGTCCTACCAAAGTGCAACACCTCACACTTGTCTGCATTAAATTCCATTTTCCATTTCTCAAGCCATTTTCCGAGCTGGTCCAGTTCACACTGTAAACCATGATAGTCTTCCTCACAGTCCACTACACCCCCAGTCTTGGTGTCATCCACAAATTTGCTGATCCAGCTAAACATGTTATCATCCAGATTACTGATACAGATGACAAACAACAACAGATCCATCACTGATCCCTCTGGCACACCAATAGTCACAGGCTTCCAGTCAGAGAGGCAACCATCTGCTACCACACTCTGGCTTCTCCCAAAGAAACTGTCTCATCCAATTTACTGTCTCATCTTGAATGCTGAGTAACTGAACCTTCTTGACCAACCTCCCATATGAGACTTTGCCAAGTGCCTTGCCAAAGTTCATGCAGACAACATCCACTGCCTTGCCTTCATCCAATTTCCTGATAACTTCCTCGGGAGACTCTGTAAGGTTGGTTCGACATGACCTACCATGCACAAAGCCATGCTGTCTATCCTTAATCAATCCACAACTATCCAAATACTTATATATCCGGTTCCTGCACATGTGCAAAAAATCACACCGATCTATTTTGTTACCTCATGTGGATTACCATTCTGATCTACCAGAGGTTTAATTTTTTCCCTTGCAATCTTTTTGCTCTTAACCTATCTGCAGAATCCCTGAGGATTCTCCTTCACCTTGTCTGCTGGGGCAACCTCATGCCTTCTTTTATTTCTTTCATAAGTGTTCACTTGAATTTCCTGTACTTCATAAGTACCCCATTTGTTCTTATCTGCCTGTACCTGGTATGCACCTCCTATTTATAGATTTGGGTGCTGAAAGTCAAAGGGGTGATAGAGCTGCATGGTGGGAGGAGGGCGTAGGTGGGGGGGGGGGGGTTAAACTAAAGTTGCAGGGGGCCGGAATAATGGAACAGAGGGTGGAGGGGTTTTGGAGACAGTTGTTGTTCTGTCCGCAGACAAAGTCAGGAATGGTGCAGTGACTATGCTGACCCCTGTATATTTCAATACAAGGAGCAGTGTAGGACAGGCAGATGTGTTCAGGGATGGATCAACACCTGGAATTATGACACCAGGATCTGGCAACTGTGACAGGCTGCTTTATGGAAAAGGTGTGCTTGGTAAATGGGAGGCCTTCAAATCTAAATATTGATAGTACAAAGTGGGTATGTGCTTGTCAGAATAAAAGGAAAAGGTAGAAACTGTAGGGAACCTTGGTTTTTAAGAGATATTGAGACCCTAGTGAAGGACAAAATGGAATTGCATAACAGGGATAGGCAGGCAGGTTCTTACGGAGTATAAGAAATGCAAGAGAACACATAAGAAATAAATCAGGATGACTAAAAGAAGGCATGAGGTTGCTGTCGCAGAAAAGATGAAGGATAATCCTCAGGGATTCCAGAGATAGATTAAGAGCAAAAGGATTGCAAGGCACAAAGTAGATCCTCTGGAAGACTGGAATGGCAATCCACGTGTGGAACCAAAGCAGATGGGGGAGATGTTAAATATGTTTTCATCTCTATTTACTCAGGAGATGGACACAGGGTCTATGGGAGTGTGGAAAAGAGGCATTAAAATCGTGGACCCTCTACAGTTTAAAGAAGAGAAGTTATTTTCCTGTTCAAAATAGAACATCGAAATCTACAGCGTATTCCATGCCATTCAGCCTAAAATGTTGCGCTAACAATGTAACTTACTCTAGTAACTGCCTAGATTTTTAAAAAATCATGGACCCTGTACAGATTAAAGAAGAGGAGCTGTTTGCTATTCTGTGGCAGATTAGGGTGGATACATCTCCAGGGCATGACAAGGTAGAAACTGCATAGAACATTCCTAGTGCATAGCCCTCTAATTTTCTAAGTTCCATGTACCTATCTAAGAGTCTGTTAAAAGACCCCATTGTACCTGCCTGGACCACTGCTACTGGCAGTGCATTCCACCCAGCCACCACTCTCCGTATAAAGAACTTACCCCATGACATCCCCTCGGTAACTATTTCAAAGCACCTTAAAACTATGCCCCCTCGTGTTAACCATTTCAACCCTGGAGAAAAATCTTCTGGCCACCCACACGCTCAATACCCCTCATCATTTTATACACCTAAAAAAGGCTCTAAATATAAACAAGGAAATTATACATTGCACAATCTACTTTCCACAATTCAGTACACTTACACAGACAGGTGTGTAAAAAGGGCCCAAAGGATATCAGGGAACAACAGGCCAAATTCACCACCACCACAAACTGTTCCTGCTGTGACCATCGAGGTAAGAGTACCACAGCAAAAGGACCAACAGGCTCCGGGATATCATCTTCAACCAGGCCATCAGACTGATTAATTCATGCTGATACAATTGCATTTTCCTCATGTTTATGAAGTATGTATGTGATAAAGTCAACTCAATTCACCCTCTCCACTATCTGTTCTGTCATTCTGACTCCCATACCTTCTACAGCTTATTGTAACCACATCACCTCTCCCCCCCACCAGCAAGCCTTACCACTAGGATATTCATCCCCTGTTGTTCTGTTCCACTAACTAACGAATCCCCTATCAGCTATTTGACTTTCCTTTGCCAGGTAATTCCCCCCAATAAAGTGGTCTACTGTTGTTGTGTGGGATATCAACAAGAGTACTCTGCTATTTAACCTTATTCCCCTTCCTGGCTCTCACCCAGTGTCCTGTGTCCTGAACCTTGGGTGTAACTTACCCATATTCATGTCATATCTATCACCCCCTCCAACTGCTGGATGATCTGGAATTCACCCATTTCAAATTCCAGCTCCTTGAAGTGCAGGGTTACAAGCTGCAGCTGGATGCACATCTTGTAGGTGAGGGCATCAGGGACACTGGAGGTCTCCCCACCTTCCCACCAATGTCCCCTCTAATTTGTAATGACCCTTGTGCACATAAACCTTGTACTGTGCATTTTTTTACCCAGTGACAACATGCGCACAGTGAATTTAATATAGAGAGGAATTCATTTTCACAGCTGGCAAATCACTGTCGATAGGAAATTTGACCTCTTCTGGGTTTGATCCAGTTCATCTGCACTCTCACACAACCTATGTAGCAGGCCTGGAATGGGTAATGAAGGATTTTCTCACCAAAGCCTTTGCATATTGTCAATATCTGGTTGGCTTGCTAAATGATGCTTTAAAACAGGAGTGTCAAACTCATTTTAGGTCACGGGCCGGATTGAGCAAAATGCAGCTTCATACTGCATCAGTCGGACGCGTGTGAACGCAGCTTTCGTTGCCTCCGTTTTTTCAGCCTGCTCTCATGTGTCTCAGCCTCTGCTATAACTACAAAGTGTTTTTCTTTACAAATTCGGTTTCTTATGAAGAAGACTGCCAAGCAAGACTGCCGAATAAACACTAAAAACCCTGAAAACCTAGTACCTGAATAAACTCAGCATTAGCCATATCATACGCCATAGGCTCTTCGATTACTGGGGCCAGCTTTAATAGTAATTAGATATTATCTCACGGGCCTTGAGTTTGACATATATGCTTTAAAAAGTCAGATTTCCAAATATCAAGCCATTTCTTCTCACTTGCAAATTCTCCAGCAACTTTTGCATCATCACAATGCACACATGTATCACCAGTTTCTGTAGTGTACATAAATATTTCCCATGAATCCTCTCCCAGGTGACAGATGGTGGTGAACTCATTGATGGCAATGTAGTCCGTCTCATTGGAGTCTGGCACATTCCAGATGTGAAAGCTACTTGTTTGATATCATTATGTACCCAGAGAGAATGGGACAAAATATCTTCTCACCGGTAGAAAAGTCCAGAACAAGAGGAGTTTGAACAAGCAACACACACACAAAATGCAGGAGGAACTCAGCAGACCAGGCAGCGACCATCGAAAAGTGTACTAATGATGAATTCCGCCGGCATTTTGTGTTTGTTGTTTGGATTTCCAACATCTGTGGATTTTTTCTTATTAAGGATTGGAGGTAGAACAAAGGTGGCTTTCTCACAGCTGATGTAAAAAAAAGTTCCCTTTCTCCGATTTCCTAATCCTTGCATTCAGATAGCTGGAGCTCAGCTCTGTCTGAGAGATGCATTGGCTCCCATTCTCTCATCAGCCCTAAGCTCCCCGGGGCCCGTGTACGGATCGTGGGGATGACAGAGAGGGAAACAAAAGACAGGACTGTCCCGGGATTGCGGGCCATAATGGCCGCACCTCAAGGTCATTGTCCCGAAGTCGGAGTTTAAATTAGCTGAATGGAGAATAACTCTCACCTGCATTGAAATTTTCCAAGGCCTTTTCTGTACTGCGCGCATACGTGTACAGAGTGACGTTAACAGCCCTGACGCCTGCTCATTCGATCGGTGCTTCAGCGCCGGCCGAAAACTGTGACGCATGTCCTTATGGGTAATCACGACGCCATTAAACATTTCAGCAAGCACTGGTTCAATGTCCATACCTCATTTTTTTTCGTGTGTATAGAAAAATCAGCAGCTGTTTTAACGCAGAAAGAAACACGAGAGATTCTGCAGTTACTGGAAATACAGAGACGTACACACACAAAATGTTGAAGGAGCTCTGCAGTTCAGCAGCAACTAAGCAGAGGAGTACACAGTCTAGGCATACTGAAGGGGCTCGGCCTAAACGTTGACTGTTTATTCCTCTCCATATTTGCTGCCTCATCTGTTGATTTCCACCAGTATTTTGCAGAACTTAACCACCTTTTTTTTCGGTCAGCCAGTTTCCAAATGTTTCTGATCTTTCCTTTGTAGCCGCATGCTGCTGGTCTGATTCCTCCTCCTCCTCCTCCTCCTCCTCGTAAACTCTGGACGGCATCCTTCTCCGGAGCCCCAAAGCCCTGACTCAGGCTGGCAACTCTCTGGTTTCTGACTCTGCTCCATCGAAGATTCATTCACTAGTCTGCTGTCAGACTTTAGAGGTGCATTGTTTTACGAAACCGCGGATTCGTTTACTTGAGTGTCGCTTTAAGTGCCAGAGTAAGGCGGGACTGTGACGTCAGAGAGAGCGAGAGAGAGGGAGAGAGAGAGAGAGAGAGAGAGCAGCTGTTGGAACTTCAGCTTCTCACTGCTACGAGTTGGAACTTCTCCAAGCCCAAAAGACTGGGTTGATCATCAGCACGCAGTGCACAACGGATGTGTGACTGTCACTTCGTATAATCCATATGTGTGGTTTTGTTGGAGTATCCTGTACTATCACTTTTGTTGTCCCTTACCTGGAATCGGGGTGTTCTGTGGTAACCACTTGAAGACGATATTCCTGTCACTGTCACCTGGTGATATTTTGAAGTTAATTTCGAAACGAATCGACGGATAAGATCTTCGGCGACTGTTATTTCGTTTACCCAGCGTGAAATGTGTGTGGAATTCTTCGTAATTGCCTTCTCTCTACATTTTCATGTGGATTTACAAATCTCCCCTTTCACTCACTTATTCCGTGGATTGCTGAACATTTCTACTTTACCATCTTAAGACTTTAAACATTGTTTCCCAAGCTTGATAGTTTAGGAGCTACATATACGCATTACACTGTTAACTTCTGTTTATTTCGCTTAATCTTTTATATTTGGAGTAGATACTAGTAAAGATAGTGGATTTAACATCGAAACCAGACTCCATTAGTGATCTGTTGCTCCTGGTACGTAACAATTGCAACAACCCAGCTGTCTGAGGCACAGTCCTTTAAAATTGGTGAAAATGACCCAAAACGTTGAAAAGAGCAGGGAAGAAGGAGTTTAACCAACTTCGTCCAGAGCCCTGAAGAACATCAAACCCACAGTGAGGTCATCGTCTTATTCAGCCTGGAGAAAATCATGCAGGGAATTCATGCAGGTGTATAAGATGATGAGAGGCATTGGTCGTGTGGATAGCCAGAGGCTGTTTCCCAGGGCAGAAACGGCTAACACGAGGGGCAGAGGTTTAAGCTGCTTGGAAGTACGCGCAGAAGAGGTGTCAGGGGTAAGTGTTTTAAAGCAAAGAGTGGTGTGTGTGCGTGTGGAATGGACTGCGAGCGACGGTTGTAGAGGCGGATAGAATAGGGTCTTTTAAGAGACTCTTAGATAAGTACATGGAGCTTAGGAAAATAGGTGGCTATGCGGTAGGGTAATTCCAGGCAGAGTTAGAGTAAGTTACATGGTCGGCACAACATTGTGGGCCAAAGCGTCTGTAATGTGCTGTAGATTTCTATGATTTTATGAAATTCAAGGGAAATCTCCTAGAGTGGCGACTAGCTGCAACCGGTAATCACAGGGAGATTGAATGGGGAGTGGCAGGGATATATTTCTAAATACTGATATGGAACAGAAACATGGGCCTCTCTAGTGTACATTCTGAGTCTGGCAGAGACAGTCAGTACCTGAGACACGGGATTTGAAACAGAACTGGTTTATCTTTCACAGATCCACAATATTAAACATCAGTCCAGTTTAAGGTTAACATCAGCAGAACAGACTCTTCCAATGCTCAGTGACCAGGGTTCAGTCCTGGGTGCGATGAGCAGCTGAAAGAACTGTAGAATCCGACAGTAACAGTCCCTCATGAACCTGCAGCTGCCTTCAGTCACCGTGATGGTTAAACATTTAACACGGAGCTGATTTGAACTTCCTCCCTGATGTAAAGTTGCTGCTGTTGCAGCATCTGGGATGATTGAGTAAAACTCTTTGCTCACTCAGGACAGAAATGTGGCCTCTATTTATTGTGAACTCACCGGAGCATCACAAGGTGGGTTAACTGAATGAGTCTCTTCGCACACACGGAGCAGGTAAACGGTCGCTTCCCAGTGCGAAGCTGTTGGTGTATCTGCGATGGCCGATTGAATCCCTTCCAAAATGAGAGCCAGTGAATGACATAAACACGTACAAACAAGCTGCATGAACTCAGCATCCGTTGAAACGAGCTGTCATTTTTTCCGGTCGAGACACTTCGTCAGTGAATGACATCACACTGCTATCAACGTCGTGGCAATGTATCCAATCAGATCACGAACACGGACACGTGATCGGGCTGTCTTGCAGCGAGTGGGGCGCTGTCTTCTCCCGTATCTCCGCCCCCACATTCAAGGATCGGCGACATTCAAGCGCTGGTGAACTGACAGATACAGCGGAAACAACGTTTGAGATTCCCATACACAAATCCCTTGATCTTTCTACACTGTTGAAAGTTTACAAAGCACGTCACTGGGAGAAGGACAACATTTCAACTCAGATAATTTTAGTCTCCATTGTGTCTTCTGATAAAAACACTGTCACAGCTCAAAACAATTTGGAGGAACAAGACTTCATCTTCTAACTGGCTACAGTTCCGGCATCAGGGACAATATCAAACTCTCTGCTTCCCTCTCTGTATCAAAATGGATCATTCCTCCCCTTCATCAGTCTGTGACTTGGCTCAGTTTGTCTGTCTCCTTCGCATTCTTAGAAGGATGAGAGGGGATCTGAATGAAACAGGTAAGATTATTAATGGATTGGACACGCTAGATCACATTTTATTTACACGGCTGCCACCAGAAACTTTTTTCTTCTTCTTCTTCTTCTTCTTCTTCTTCTTCTTCTTCTTCTTCTTCTTCTTCTTCTTCTTCTTCTTCTTCTTCTTCTTCTTTTATTATTATTATTATTATTATTATTATTATTATTATTATTATTATTATTATTATTATTATGTCCCTCCTGGCATTTGACGGTGGTAAACTCAGAGTCAGCAATGTTATTGAACCTCAGGAGTAGGTGACTGAGGAAGGAGGAAGAGCAGTCAGCAGAGGGGCGTGTCCAGACAGGTATACAAAGATGGGACCCGGAGTGATTGGGCTGAGGAAGGGGAAAACAGAAATAAATCAAAGATGGCGTGCAACGGAGATTATAGAAAGAACAGGCAGGAGATGAAGCTTAATCAAAACCAGTGGCATGAGTTACAGGGCAATAGAGTCATTGTGCAATTAAAACAGAAAGCAGCACATACTGGACTGAGAGTGCTGTATTTGAATGCACGCAGCATCAGGAATACAATGGACAATCTTGAAATCCAGCTACAGATTGGCAAACATGACGCTGTGGCTATCTGTGAAACTTGGCTAAAGAATGGCGGCCATTTGCAGCTGGAAGTCCAACGATGTACGGTGTATCTGAAAGAGAGGGGAGTAGGCACAGGAAGTGGTGTGGCCCTGTGTACAATATTAAATCATTGGATGGAGATGACATATGACTGGAAGGTGTAGAGTCTCTATGGGTTGAATTAAGAGCAGGGATGCGATGGTGAGTCTCTGTAAGGCACTCGTGAGATCACACAGAATATTGTGTGCAGTTTTGGGATCCTTATTTTAGAAATGATATACTGTCATTGTAGAGGGTTTAGAGAAGATTCACTAGAATTATTCCAGCAATGAAAGGTTTACCATATGAGGAAGGTCTGACAGCTCTTGGGCTGTGTCCCTTGGAGTTCTGGAGAATAATAGGGATCTCATAGAAACCTTCTGAATGTTAAAAGACCATTAAAGATTAGATATGGCAAAGTAAATTTCCAATGGTAGGGGATACTAGGACAAGAGGGGATGTCTTCAGAATTGAAGGACGTCCATTTTGGAATGGAGATGCGGATAAATTACTTCAGTCAGTGGGTGGTAAATCTGTGGAATTTGTTGTCATGAGTGGCTGTGAAGCCAAGTCATTGGGTGTATTTAAGGCAGAGATAGATAGCTTCTTGATTAGCCAGCGCATCAAAGGGTATGGGACCAAGTCAGGGGAGTGGAGATGACAGGAAGAATTGGAACAGCCCATTATTGAATGACGGAAAGACTCGGTGGGCCGAATGGCCAACTTCTGCTCCAATATTTTATGGACTTATGGTCTATTCCACTGTTTGTCCCTGCCAAAGTGCAGCCAATATTTCTGGATGCCTGACCCATTCATATGAGAATTTAGCCTTTACTATTTTTCTGAGCTTCTCATCAATGTGGACAGTTCAGTTAAGCTTTGCTCCAGAATTTGCACACAATTAAAAGAGTTTAGTTTTTATGTTTATTTTTGCACTACTTATATAATTTAACGATTTAATATGTATATTATTGTAATTCATAGTTGTTAAAATCTATTGTTATGAATTAGGTTCTCCTGTTGCCGCAGAGACAACAGATTTCATGACATATGCCGGTGCTATTAAACCTGATCCTGATATTGATATGGGAGACCCACCACCGGTCACCTGATCCCAGTTACCGCAGATCGTAATGCGAGATTGAAGCCTTTTCCATTTATTTGCATTCCTCAGAAATTACAACAGTCAGTTAAGTTTCCTTCTGAGTTTCCAAAGCAGAAGCTCAGTCTGTCTAATATTTCCACACAATTAAAATGGGGATATTGTTTATTCATATCATGTACTGAGCTACAGTGAATAGCTTGCCTGACGTACCATCCACACAGATCAATACGTTACGACAGTACATTGAGTTGATATATGACAAGACAATAACTGTAACAAAGCATTATGGCTGCAGAGAAAGTGCAGTGCAGATAGACATATGGTGCAGGGTCACGTCGAGTTACACTGTGAGGTCGATTACATTTTTTCATTCATTTGGCTTATAACCACAGACAGGAAGCCGACCTTGAGCCGGGTGGTTCGCGCTTTAAAGCTTTTGTATCTCTTCCCCGATGGGGGAGCGGGTTTGCAGCAAGAATGTCCAGGTTGTGAGGATCTTTGAGTACATGGCCTGCTTTTCCGAGGCAGGGGAAGTGTAGGAAGAGTCCATGGAGGGGAGGCTTGTTTCTCTGATGTTCTCTGCTCTCCAAAGTTCTCTGCAGTTCCTTGCAGTCATGGGCAGAGCAGTAGCCATACGAAGGCGAGAAGTATCGACAAGAATCTCAGAGACCTCGGCCTTCACCCTGTCTTGTGTAGCTGGATCCTGGACTTCCTGTCAGATCGCGAGAGTGGGCTCCCTCACCTCTGTCTCTCTGACCCACAGCACACATACCCCACAGGGATGTCTCCTTGCCCCCTCCTTTACTCTCTGTATATCCATGACTTGTGTCGCCACCCACAGCTCCAATCTGCTAATTAAATTTGCTGACGACACTGCACTGACTGGCCTAATCTCAAATAATAACGAGGCAGCCGACAGAGAAGCATCATCACCCCGACACTGTGGTGTCAAGAAAACAACCTCTCCCTCATTGTGTCAAAAACAAAGGAGCTGGTTGTGGATTACAGGAGGAATGGAAACAGGGACCAAATTCAACATTTCCAAGTCTGTTATTGCACATTTTAATATTGATCATGACAGAACGTACTGTACTTAAAATACGGTTAATGACATGTTTATAGATAATAGATAGTTACTGACAGAGAATCATATAATTGGTGATCTGTGTGTTATCCGAATGTACTTGCCTGTGATGCTGCCACAAGTCAGTGTTTCTCTGTACCTGTACCTTCCCGTACTTGTGCACTTGGCAATAAATTCAACAGGATCTGAGAAATCTCAGTGAGATTTGATCAGTGATGATCATCTTGGCAGCTCGGTAGGTCGAATGTATGAGACAGTACACTGTTAAATGCAAAACCCCGAACAGTGTTGATGATCAGAGGGATCTCAGACTCCAAGTTCATCGCTCCCTGAAAGAGACTGCACAGATTGATCGGGTGGTTAAGAAGGCAAATGGCATGGTTGTCTTTATTAGTTGAAGCATTGAGTTCAAAAGTCGGGAAGTTGTGTTGCAGCTGTTACGAGCCTGCGGTCGTACTGTGACTGTTTCTTTAAGAGCGCCGGCGTGAGGAGGCGGGACTATGACGTCATGCACAGGCTGACAGCGCTAACTGTGGATTAATCATGAGAGAGAGAGTGAGCGATCTGCAGACAGAGAGAGAGAGAGAGAGAGAGAGAGAGAGAGAGAGAGAGAGAGAGAGAGAGAGAGAGAGAGAGAGAGAGAGAGAGAGTGTGAGTGGAAAAGCTGATAGCTTCAGTTAGTCGCAGCTGAGGCTTGGAACTCGCCTCGGCCCACAAGACTGGGTTGATCATCGGTACACGGAACCACAACGAATGTGTGCGGTTGTTACTTGTGTTAACCCTTGCCTGGGTATGTTGTGCGGTAACCCCTGATAGACGGTATTACTGTGACAGGTCACTTTCGCTGATAACTCGTATATGGACAGATTCAACGGATAAAAATTTCGACGACGGTTATTTCGAAGTAACGGCCTTTTCTCTACGTTTCACCCTGGATTACAAATATCTCTCTCCCATCATTTATTCCGGGGATTACTGAACTTTCCTACTTTACCATCTCAAGACTCTAAGCTTTGTTCCCTCAGGCTCGATAGTTTGGGAGTTATATTTACACATAACACTGTTACCTTTCCTTTATTTCGTTAAGTTACTATAAGTAGATACTAATAAATAAGTGGTTTTAACATCAAAACCAGACTCCGGTGTGAACTGTATTGCTGCTGTTTCGTTTCTAAAACGTTACAGTTCGTAACACAGTTTTATAAAACTAGTTAGACCACATCTGAAGAATTTCATACAGTTCTATTCGCCCCCATTCTCACAAGGATGTCGGGGCTTTGGAGAGGGCGCAGAAGAGGTTTACCAGGATATTGCCTGGATTAGAGGGCATGAGCTGTAACGAGAGAATGAACAAACTTGTGTTGTTTACTCCAGAGCGGCGCAGGCTGGGGTGAGACTGGATGGACATTTTGTAAGATTACGAGAGGAATAAATAGTGGAAAGACGATATATTTTTCCTGGGGGTGAAATGGCTAATACATTTAGGGTGAGAGGAGATGTGAATGGCAAGTTTGCTTCTTTCCAAAGAGCAATGGATAGCTGGAGTCACAGCCCGGGGGCGGGAAGGAGGAGTCACGTGATCCCATTTTCCCTTCCCATTTAACCACAGATTGGCAGCATCTGTGCGTCGCTTCCGAGGCCCCGCCCTCCGGATGATGCACCAATCACTTTGCGCATGCTCACAGTCTCCAGGCGGGCGCCGTTCTGCGGATTCGGGATCACTGTCTGCGGGCCGAAGATATCACTTTCCCATCGGTGAGTATTGAGTCCGATCCCGAGCGGGGAGATCCGATGTTGGCCTTGAGCCCCGAAATGAGGGCCAATTACTCATTTAGTACCCAGTTATCTGGGCTGGTCAGAAATGTGTCGGCTTCACTGAATCTGCATTGAGCGATCCAAACCAGGAGCCCAGGCTGCCTATTTCCGCAGAACTGAAATGGGAGTCCAGCCAACAGGTCACGTGAGGCTGTGCGCCGCAGATCTGCCCCGCCCCCCCGCTTTGTGACACACGATCACGTGGAGTGTTGCTAACAATGTTTACAAGAATAATCTCAGGAACGATCGGCTTTATGTATGAGGAGCATTTGATGGTTCTGGACCTGTGCTCAATGGAGTTCAGAGGGTCGGTGGGGGCGCTGGAAGGGTGTATGGTTAAGTAAACCTACCGAATGCTGAAAAGCCTGGATACAGTGGACATGGAGAGGATGTTTCCATTAGACGGAGAGTCTGTGATCTGACAGCACTGTCTCAGAATAAAGATGCTTCCCTTTAAAATTGAGGTGAGAAAATTTCTTCAGCCAAAGGATGTCTGATCTGTGGAATTTGTTGCCGCAGAGGTTGGTTGAGGCTGCCATTTGAGTATGTTTATGACAGATTAATATATTGATGATTGCTAAGTACCTTCAGGGTTGCAGGAGGAAGGCAGGAATATGGTGTTGGAATAAAAAATCAGCCATGGCTGAGTGGTGGGGCAGACCAGATTGATCGAATCACCTAATTCTGTATCTGTTTCTTATGTCTTACCATGACTGAATGATGGCTCCTTCTTATCCCATATCGTTTTGTGACGTGTGAGGGACAATAAAAGATTGTTCACTGAGATCATTATATCTGCCTCTAACATTTAAATTTCAGTGAGTTTTGCTCTTAGTAACATTAAGCAGAAATGTTTGGTTCTCCTTTCTGTTGTCAATGTGCTTCATTATCTTTCATGGTAAAGTTAGACCTGGGGTGAGAGATTTATTGGAATTTATTGGAGATTTGTGGAATGGAAGCAAACCACAACTGAAGACAGTGGAACATCAACAAGTGAACCTGCCCGAGGATTGAGAGCATCAACTGGAGAGAACCCATCTGACTCAGAGAATCCAGTGATTCAGTCAGGAGAAAGTTTGGTGAGTCTCATTTACTCAAACACTGGTCCTTTAGACATTACATACCTGTAAAAGGAAGGTAGGAAATTGTTGGAGTGAGACTGAATGTGCCCAGAGGAACCAGTTATGCCTCTGTCAGATCCAGTTGCAATCACTCCAGGTCTGGTAATGTGCTTCCAGCAGCCCAGTCCTTTAAAACCTCGCCTATTCTGTGGAAGTCGAATCTGGAAAAAGTCACTCAGAGACCGTATAAATACAAACTCTTTAATCCAAGCACCTGGGGCTTACTCAGTTAGTCGCTCAAACAGGAACAGTCTTTGACTGTTCCCGCCCATTCCACAAACAGATTAACAATTCCCCTTACACCACAGATATATCTGTCCAGATACCCCCCCCCCCCCCACAGGGCAGGCTGGAGCCAAAGTTATTTACTATATTCCAGCCCCTTAAGATAAATTACAAAATAGTCATAATGGCTTACACACACAGAACAGACTGAAGCTGTCCTATCTCTACGCATGAGTGCACAATTCAGATAAACATCCAGAAACCCTAGCTAGCTACCCTCAAGAAGAAATATGGCTCAGCATGGCTTAGTACATTGGCTAATCATCAGCAATTTCTTTCAGAAGAACAGGCGGCTATTGTTTAAGGAAGTGTTAACCCTCTTACATACTTTACCACTCCCTCCTTTTGATCATTACATGATCAACAAAGCAGTAATTTTTTTTTACAGAGAAAGCAACTGTGTACAGCATTGACTTATCAATGGATAAAAACAGTGTACAACAGTAATTATAACAATGATATGTACAACTATTAAGCCATAATGCAATATCATGCCTCACATATTACCAAACAGGCCTTCAAATACTACCATTTCGACCCTTCGGTGAACCTGTGTAAATCCTACCCTACTTTCTTGATGCTGTCAATCTCCCTGGCAGTGTGCTTGGAGAGGGATGTAATGTTAGTAGACTCATCAGGGATATAGGTGCAGCATTCTGTGTCAATAATAACACAGGTTCCCCCTTTCTCAGCTGGGATAAAATCTAAAGCCATACGATTCTGTAGGAGTGTTTGCTGGATTGCAATCATTTCAGTGGATATTTCTGTTACTTGGGCCTGTGTTTCTGTCAGGGCCCCTACAGTATTGTGGCCAGCTCCTCAAGTGCTGTAGCCAAATTGATTATCTCTCGTAAATTCCTGGCTACTCCATAGGAGAGAAAAGTGATCATCCAAAATCACTCAGTCTCAGTTGTTCCTCTCTGCTGCTGGGCACTTGCAAGGATGGCCAGTTTGCATGCTTCCCAGTATAGGAAGTTCCGTTTGGTGGGGGCCTGAGATACCATCTCTCTAAACACTGACAGCCACAGTCATCTCTGACAAGACCACAGTTCCTCACCTCACTTCCCCGGGTGTTATTTGAGAAAGCCCAGGCTGAGAGTTCCTCACTCTGGTTGAGCGGGATTACTGAAATTAGAATTGTAGTTTTACCATGCTGCGGAATTTTGGCGCAAACTTAGCAGGTCCCTAGTTCTACCTGTTTGGCATAGGTGTGACAGTGAGACAGAAAGCTGTTAACATGGGGACCCCGGATGCTGGGGTGAGCCCTCTCAAAGACATAAACACGAACACCACTGTTACGTACCCGTAACGGTTTAAATGGACCAGCAGCAATAGACCACACCTGAAGTCTGGTTTTGATGTTAACACCAATATCTTTATTTGTATCTACTTATAATATAACAACTTAAGCAAGACAAGCAAAAGTTAAGTGTTATGAGTAAACATCTGTGTAAATTTTACTCACAAACCATTGAGCTCAGGGAATATCAAGCTTAAAGACTTGAGATGGTGAAGTATGAAAGTTCAGTTCATCCTTGGAATAAATGATGAGAGAGAGATATTTGTAATCCAGGGTGAAATTCGAGAGGAGTTAATTATGTCAAATTCCACAAATTCCACGGTGGTAAAACAGGATAACATTCGCTTTAGGTCATATCTGTCATCAATCCAAATCCACATACGAATTATCACCAAAAGTAGCTTATCACAGGGGTACCGTCTTCAAAGGGAACTACCAAGGGTTAACATACAGGTAGATTCCACAGCGTACTGCCAATCCAGATCCAATGCACAAAGTATTACTGACAGTGATTTCAACAGAGTATCCCTTCTCACAAGTGGTTACCACGTAACACACCCGAATCCAGCCAAGAGTTAACAAATGTGGTAGCCACGGGATACTCCCAACAAAATCCACATATGGATTATAGGAATTATCACCAACAGTGATTTTTCACGGGGTACCCTCTGCAAGTGAATTACGACCCCCAGGCAAGGGTTAGCACAAGCGGTCTTCACAGGATGCTCCCAAACCAACAGATCCACTCCTATGGATCAAACAAAATTTCTCTTGATTCCAGTTCTTAATCAGGACAAAATTCGGTGTATGCTGGATGAATAATCAACCCACCCTTGTGGGCACAGGAAACTGCAAACAGTGATCTTTCGCCACTAGGTTCTTTGTTTTGAACCTTCCATCTTCTTTCTTTCTCTCCATCTGACTGTCTGTCTCTGACTGTCCTTGCTTAAATAAAGCAAACTGCGAGCTATGTAAACACAAGCTGTGAGCAAGTGTAAGCACGCTGCAGAGTCAAATAGTTCCACCCCTGCCTCTCTCTCAGTAAGAATCAAACAGGAGCCGAGAAAACCGGCGGCTGATGTCACTCAGGCACTCTCTCTTAAAGGGACAGTCCATGGCAAGAAACCTAGGGGTTCATCACTCTACTATCAACCAATACATTTTACTTTAGTCCGAGAGAGCCCAACTACTCAGTTCCTACAGTAACACATTTGTAGTCTGTTCAATGTATCCACCGAGATTGCCCCTTCATTTTCACAGCCATGGGAGTGGTCAGTGACACCTAATATGGTCCTCTCCACCAATTTCCAAGTTTCTCTCGATCCCAGTTCTTAATCAGGACAAAATTCCCAGGTTCTAGGGTGGGATAGTCACTCCTCTCCGCGGGGTAGTTTTCTTCCTTGTAAGCCTGTTGAATCTGTGAATGTAATGCTTGGAAAATTTTGGTTAGTTGGCATATATATTTCCCCATCTCTTTGCCCTAGGGTATGCATATCTGATTTTGCTGGTAGACTTTCTGGGAACAATGGTATACAAGGTCTTGGTCCACGGGGTGTCCTCATGGGCCGTCCATGAATCATTTCATCTGATGACAACACTGTTTTCCCCTGTGGGGTAACCCTCATGTAGAACAGGGCTAATGGTAGGACCTTCAACCAAGTGAGTCCAGTCTCCACTGCTAGTTTGGCCAATTTGCTCCTCAGAATACCTTTGGTTCTTTCGACTATGCCAGCGGCCCATGGGTGGTGTACACAGGGGAACTGTTGCTTGATAGCTAGTTTGTTACATACCCCTTTGTTTACTTTCACCACAAAGTGTGGGCCATTGTCAGAGCTCAGCATCTCTGGCAGGCCGTACCTGGGAGTACCTAGGAGTTATTTCCTGTAATAATACCTTCACAACATTCATAACAGTATTATTGGTAGTTGGAATAGCTTCAATCCATCTACTAAACACATCTATAATAACTAAGCAGTATCTATAGCAATGTACTCTAGGCAATTCGATAAAATCAACTTGTAGACATGAAAAAGGTCCACCTGTCAAGGGAGTCGTACCCAGTGTGCAGGGTACAGTTTACCAACCATTCACTCCTTTCCCAGGTGTGTACAATTCTGTATATAATCGACCAATATTGGTAAATACTGTGTAAGAACGCAAACCTGTCCCGCTGGGGTGATCCAAAAACCCCGGTCGGGGTCTTTCTGGCACCCCATCTGGGACCACAGTTTGCGCTCCTCCTCAGAGGCGTCCCCCTGAAAAGTACGTACGTCCTGCATGTCTGGCAAACCCGTTCTGCTGAAGTCACGGAAGGCTGCTTGACGGGAACCCGAGAGGAACAGACCTACCGAGGATTGTGCCGCACTTTTCACTGTCTAATCTGCTAAAGGCCTTTATTGATCTGGTTGGCCATGCGGGTGTGGGCCGCACATTTAATAATTGCCAAAACTCGAGGTAGCTGTAGAGCAGTGAGTAAGTTGTTCACCAAGGTAACATTATTAATGGGGTGGCCAGAGGAAGTCAGGAATCTCCAAAGCCCCGTAGTCATGTACAACTCCAAATGCATAACGGGAGTCTGTGTAAATGTTCACACTTTTCTCTGTTGCTAGGATCCAGGCACAAGTCAGAGCAAACAGCTCAGCCTTCTGGGCAAGACAGCTGCTTCAAAAGAGGCCTGCTCAATTACTTCACTGTCCATCACTATCGCATAGCCAGAATATTGTTTCCTTCTGGATCCACAAAAGGGCTTCCATCCTCATAAAACATTGCCTCCAGCTTGAGGGGGTATTGTGAAATGGATGGGAGAGACTGTCCTTCTTTCACGGTGATCCGGACAGGGGACAGTTGGTGCGGCCGACTTCATGGCTAAAATTGCAAAGAGATGGAGTACAATGTCTTAGGTTCGGTCAATATTAAAAGAATGTCTTACCAGATGTCCAATCTTCACCTCAGACTCCTTCCAATATCGGAGTTGGCCCGTGGCCAAGTCTTGCCATTCTCCCTTGGTGCTGGAGGCTTGTTTCGTCAAGTTGTAGGTAAGGAACCCAGGCTCTTTGGCTTGACCCCAAGGCAAACCCTAACGGTGGTATGAACCACCTGTCCTCTCTGTCCCCAAAGGAAATCTGGAACTTCGGCCAATAATGCACTGCCCTCTCTTCCTTTAACCTCTCCAATCACCATGACTGGGAACTTCTGTCCCTCGAGGGGTGCATAATACTGGCTTTCCTCAGTTGAGCACCTCGGAGGGTCATAGCACAGAGTCACATGAGTGTCAGCCTCTGTCAGAAGGGGTGAAATCGCAATGGAGTCCAGATTGTGTCCGCCGCGGGGGGGGGGGGGGGGAGGGAGGTCGGTAACTGGGGAAGCTGTCAGTTGTTCACTAGTCCCAGGGTGATACCCTTGTCCGTGCATAGAATCTTGACTTCCAATGGACAGAGCAAGTCTCTATCTGCTAGATTACACCCCTGACTGGTGGTGACTGTAAATGAAACCTCACAGTGGTTCCCCTGGAATTCCATCTGCAGTGGCTGGGTACGTGAATACGTACATTCCGTTCATTCAAACCCAAACAGACTGATTGTAGTATCTGATAGCTGGAATCCCTTTTCCGATACTATTTCCTGATCGAGAGTGTTTGTGATTGCCCCCATATCAATCATAAATAGAATTGGAATTCCAGCAACCTGCAATATTACATTAAGCTCTTCCTGAGAGGTGGTACTCACAGTAGGAAGCATCCTGGCTAGTCAATTTCTAAACGGGTCATTGTCCCCACCTGTCCCTTGGTAGGTTTTTGTTCCCATTTCTGATCCCCAGATATAACTCGCGTCCTTCTTCCTGCTGAACATATTCACTTTTAGTATCAGTTCCCTTCAGGGTTGATCGGGATTCGAAAGCCCGGTCACAATAATATGTCAAAGCTCGTCACATTCGATTTCGGTCATTGTCAGGCCAATCCATTTAATTTGTTTTAATCATGTTGGCTAACCTAGTTGGTAAGCATTGGAGCAGTAAGTCATTAAACCTGGGGTACAGATTCCCATCTTTAAAGGCATGGTCTCCTGCACAAGGGCCATAGCAGGCCTCAAATCTCTCCCAATAGTCTGGTCTCAATATCCCAGGCTTTGGTTTGCATTCAAGTGCTTTAGTGATGTTTACAGGTTGCTGGAGAGCCCTTTCCAAGGCTTGAATGAAATGGTCTGTCTGTTCATTCTCATTATGGTTTCCTGCCTGTAACTCCTGACAGGTTTGGTATCTCAATTCTGCCTTCCATTTCCACCCCTCAGCAGCTGAGAGAATCGTGCAGCAGAGACCGAATAAATCTTGCGGGGTCACATTAAACATTTGTACAGTACTGCGGACACACTGAGCAAACTGTGCTGGTTTTTCTTTTCTATCCGGGACCTGATTCATGATCATTATCATTTCTGGAGGCTTCCAGGGTGCATACACAGGAATCACTGAGGGCTGTCCCTCCTCCTGCTCATGGATTGGGCAGCATTCGGGTGGGCAATTGTCTTTGTGGAGCCATTAACTGGGGTTTTATTGGATTCTTCCCTCCCTGTCTTGGAATAATTCTCGGTATTCCCTTTCTGGATCTCAGGGTATAGGGACCTCCCATTCCCTGCCACCGCTGTTTTACCCAAGCCGTCTCCGTGTCTGAGGTGGGTGGGGGGGGGGGTACGGTGGGTGCCCACTCCTCATCACGGTGACTGTCCTCAAACAGGGTCGGTATGCCAGACATGGGTTCGGGATCCCTTGTTTCACTTATCAGTTCGAACTTCAGACTGACGTTCCTGCCCTGCTCTCCTATCTAGGCCGGCCTTGGTTTGATTACGTTGTTTTCCCTGCTCTCGTTTGTGGCTCCCATCCAGCCATTCACGTTCCACTGTTAGCGTCTCCCAACCTTTGGCGTTCCTATTTAATTGTATCCCTTATACATAATTGTATCCCTTTCTCACATGCATTATCCCTCCAACTTGCTAATAATATATTGTTCCACTTTACTTCTGCCTTTTTCTTCAAATCCCTTTTCAACAATTTCCACTTCTTTCCACATTTCTTTCTCCATATCAAATTTACTGCTTGTTTTCATGAGGTAATATCCCTGGTTCCTCCCCAGTGGCCACATTTTGTTCCCCAATTTCTTATTCAGCGCTGTACTCAACATGCGCAAATCTTTTTCCTTGTCTGGAAAACTCTCACTCATATTGTGTAGGGCTGCTCCTGGACCATTCAAAGTAATCGACTGCAATTGACCCATGTTCTCCAAGTAATATACCCTGCTGGTACCTCCTGCCCACGTAATAAATTTACCCAGCACATCTGCCTCCAGCCCACTTAGTAAAATTTTGCCTACCTTATACAAGTCTCCCGACAGATTCTTTCTCGATCTCATCAAGGTATGCGAACAGCCTTGGGCGAGGGACCATTCCTCCAAAGGAACTAACGGAGAACGACAAAAGATAAAATATCTATTGGGCGCCCAGTCGGTCTCTGCAGTCCCCAGAGTGGTCCAGCCGCTTACTCAGCCCGTCTGCTTGGCACTCCCTATATTGGGATCCTGTTGGTGACGCTAAATGTTAAAGTTGAATCTGAATAAAACTCAGGAGACCAGCTTCTTATCATCACCACAGTTTATTGTGCATTCTCCTGTAGGAGTTTGAGACCCAGTTGTCAAAGGGAAGGCACGTAAGCACCGCCACCATCTGACAAGTGGACTGACTTAGTCAGGTTACAGTCGTGTATTTATACATGAACCCAGACATTTATACATAGTAACCCCAGACATTACTATTGCAGGATGGTATATGAACTGGTACGCCCACCGAGTCTGTTGGTGCAAAACTTTATTACGTAGATGTTGGGCTTGAAATTCTGCCCTGTGTTCATTTAGGAAGAGAGACAACCAACACCGGAATATAGCAAAACTTGGCTTTATTGCAGAATTGTAACTGGCACAGCGAGTACACAACATCGCTGGAGAAGGCGCGTTCTGCCTTCCCCTTACATTCTTCTCTTATTTATACCCCTTTTCCCCATTCCAACCCCTCGCTACACATATTTGGTAAGGCCGAACTTTGTTGTACATATTAGGTAATATCGGGCACTTGTGTCCCCCTTATTGGCCCGATGCCATTCACCCACGAGTTACCTGTTTCTTTTGTTTACTGAATCGCGTGACACTAGCAGTTTCGGTGTAGCGGAATCCCCAGTTTCGCTTCCTCCCTCCCTTGTACTCCTGTCTCCTAATATCACGCGAGCCACTCCTGACCTGTAGTGGCAGTCTCGAATTAACCCTAACATTAACCCTAACAGTAGATAAGAGCGTTCTCTAAATTAAGGTTTTAATTACAGATGGGTGTACTGTCCAGTCATCAGTTATTCCCTTTGCAAGGCCCTGACTTAATTACAGACAGATGTTGATCCCTTTCCTTATCGTCAAGCCCTCCTCCCTTTACTCAAACGAGGGTACAATATCTATAATGTTATCAACTAACGAGGGTACAATGTATAATGTTATCAGCTCTCAGTGTGTCTCTCTGCAAGCTGCAGAGAACCGGTAATGAGCCTGTCTTAGCTAACTGTTGAAGAGAGTTCAAAAATTCCTTTTCAGTCTCAATTATTCTTATAGCCAGAGGTTACATAGGTTCAAAATGATTTTCTTTTTCTTTATATTCTCAATTCCTCATGAGGGCTCAGCGGAAACATTTATGTCCAATACAGAAACTGGTGTTACCTGCCTGTATTGTGGCAATGCAAATATTGCTGGAGAATTTACAAGTGGGAAGAAGTGGACTGATATTTGGAAATCTGACTTTTAAAGTGTAATTTAGCAAGGAAACCACAGATGGACAATGTCCAAAAGCTCTGGAGATAAAATCCTTTATTCCCCATTACAGGCCTGCTACAGAGGTTGTGTCAGAGTGCAGATGAACTGGATCGAACCAGTCGGAGATCGAAGTTCTTATCAACAGTGATTTGCTAGCTGTTAAAATGAATACCTCTCTATATAAAATTCACCGTGCACATGTTGTCACTGGGTTAAAAAAAAAAGCACTGTACAAGATTTATGTGCACACTGGTCATTACAAATTAGAGGGGACATTGGTGGGAAGGTGGGGAGACCTCCAGTGTCCCTGATGCCCTCGCCTACAAGATGTGCATCCTGCTGCAGTTTGTAAACCTGCACTTTAAGGAGTTGGAACTGGAAATGGATGAATTCCAGATCATCCAGGAGTTGGAGGTGGTGATAGATATGACATGAAAAGAGGTGAGTTACACCCAAGGTGCAGGACACAGGAAACTGGCTGAGAGTCAGTAAGGGGAATGAGGTTAAATAAACATTGCAGAGTACTCTTGTTGCTATCTCGCACAACGGCAGGTGGACCACTTTAGAAACTGTTGGTAGGATTACCTTTCACAGGAGAGTCAAAGGGATGATCGGGGATTCATTAGTTAGGGGAACAGGACAAGAGGGGATTAAGTAAATGTGCATTGTGTAATTTATAGGAATTTAAAATAAATAGTTTGTACATAGGACAGTCAATATAACATAAAAATGCATTGTATCAGCATGAATTAATCAGTCTGATGGCCTGGTGGAAGATGATGTCCAAGAGTCAGCTGGTCTTTTGCTATGTTACTGTTCCCTGGATGGGAGCAGCAGGGCAGTTTGTGGTTGTGGTGAATTGGGTCCCCAGTATCCTTTGGGCCCTTTTTACACACCTGTCTCTTTAAATGTCCTGAAAAGTGGGAAGTTCACATCTGCAGATGTGCTGGGATGTCCGCACCACTCTCTGCAGGTTCCTGTGATTAAGGGAAGTACAGTTCCCATACCAGGCAGTGATGCAGCCAGTCAGGATGCTCTCAATTGTGTTTCTGTAGAAAGTTCTGAGGATTTGGGGCTCCATCCCAAACTTCTTCAACTGTCTGAGGTGAAGGAAATGCTGCTGTGCTCTTTTCACAACACAGCTGGTATGTACAGACCATGTGAGATCCTTGCTGATGTTTATGCCGAGGATCTTAAAGCTGTTCACCCTCTCAACCCCAGATCCATTGATGTCAAAAGGGGTTAACCTGTATCCATTCCTCCTGTCCTCACAATCAGTTCCCTTGTTTTTGTGACAATGAGGGAGAGGTTGTTTTCTTGACACCAGTCAGATGTTGTTCAGACCACAGATAGAGTCAGCAATCAAATGGTTGAGCACGGTGCGATGAATGTGCTGAGCTGTGTATATCACAATGCAAGAAGCATCGTAGGAAAGCCAGATGTGCTCAGGACGGAGAATTATGATACTGAAATTATGATTATGAAATATGGCCATGCCAAGAGACAAAGGTTGATCCAGTAAATTTTAACTTCCGTATATTGACTGGGACTCCCATACTGTAAAAGGACCAGATGGGATAGAGTTTGTCAAATGTGCCCTTAATCAATACATAGAATTCCCAAATTAGAAGTGTGCAACAAGCTATTAGGAAATGATCCAGGGCTGGTGACAGAAATTAGTGATCATAATGCCATGAAATTGAAAATAAAGATGGAAAAAGAGAGGTCTGGACCACGGGTTGAGATTCTAAATAGGAGAAAGGTCAATTTTGATGATATCAGAAAGGATCTGACAAGTGTGGTTTGGGACAGGCTGTTTTCTGGCAAAGGAGTACTTGGTAAGTGGGAGGCCTTCAGAAGTGAAATTTTGAGGGTGTGGAGTTTGTATGTGCCTGCCAAAATAAAAGCTGAAAGGTACCTGGTGCAGAGTATCTTGATTTTCAAGAGATATTGAGGCCCTGGATATTTTGTTGCTCTAAATGCTTCAGACAGTTGGGTGCTAACAAGACT
The DNA here is from genome assembly GCF_048418815.1 of Hemitrygon akajei. Classification (NCBI taxonomy): domain Eukaryota; kingdom Metazoa; phylum Chordata; class Chondrichthyes; order Myliobatiformes; family Dasyatidae; genus Hemitrygon; species Hemitrygon akajei. The sequence continues at coordinate 643,909 of NW_027331960.1, read as the reverse complement.
CATTAATGACTACAATATCATGATTCCACGCACTGAGCTCATCTGACTTGTTATTTAGTCATCTTCTGTTGGTTTCTAAATGCTTCTCAATAGTTTTTGCTCTTTTGTTTGCCCTCTCTTTGGCTTTTATTTATGCTTTGGCTTCTCATTTTAGCCACAATTGTGTCCTTCTGCCTTTCAAATGCTTCCACTTCTTTGGGATGTATCGATAACTCAGCTCCCGAGTTGCTCCCAGAAATTCCAGTCATTGCTGCTCCGTTGTCACTCCTACCTTTTCCAGTCCAAACAAGTTTGTCTAGCTTCTCTGTCATAGAAACATGGAAAGTTCAGTATGGAAACAGGCTATTTGGCTATTTGCTGAAAAAACATTTAAGCTGTCTAATGCAACTGCCTGCCACTGTGACTATTGCGCTCCATACCCCTACCATCCAGGCTCCCATCCAAACTTCTTTGAAATGGTGAAACCGTGCTCATGTTCACCACTTGTGCTGGCATCTCATTCCACACACTCATGACCATTTCAGTAAAGAGCTTTTCCAAATGTTTCCATTAAATTTTCACCTTCCCTACTTACCCATGACCAACCCACATAATCTCAGTGGAAAAAGCTGCTTGCCTTTACCCTATCTATACTCATATAATTCCAGCAAATCCTCAAAGCAATGTATAATTTCCTTGTTAATGTTTAGAGCATGTTTTAGAAGTATAAGATGATGAGGGGCATTAAGCGTGCGGATAGCCAGAGGTTTTTCCCAGTGTTGAAACAGCTAAAACGAGAGGGCGTAGTTTTAAGCTGTTTGGAAATAGATACCATGAGGATGTCAGGGGTTGGTTTTTTACACAGAGAGTGGTGGGTGCATGGAATGCACTGCCGGCTATTTCTGTGAGAGTTTTTCAGTTACTGTGGGGCCAGGCACCCATGCAGCTCAGTGGGAATTGGGAATAATACCAATTTAGAGAGTCAAACTGAGCCAGGTCACAGATTGGAGATGGCAGAAAAGCCCCATTCTTATAGAGACAGGAGGAGCATCAGAGAATTTGATGGTCATTCCAGATACTAGCACTGTGCCCAGTTAGAAGATGACTTCTCCGACATGTGTTGAACATCACTGTAACAGTGTGATGCCAGATCACACCTTGGCAACTCAAGTGATCTCATCTGAAATGTTGACCTTCACCCACTGATGGATTTTGTAAATCTTTTTACAGGTTAAAAATGACAAGAAATTTGTCTATGGGAATCTCAAACACGACACACCAGTTTTGCTGTCTCTGCCCAGATACTTAAGAAGTGGAGCAAGGGATTCACTCAGTCATCACAACTGAAGGTACATCAGAGAATTCACACTGGCGAGAGGCCATTCACCTGGTTCACTCAATCATCTGACTGACTGGATCACCCATCATTTTACAAAGGGGGAACCCCTTCATCTGCTTAGACAGTGGGACTGGATTCAGTTGGTCATTTCAACTGAAGGTACATCAGCAAGTTCACACTGAACAAGGCCATTCACCTGTTCTGTTTGTGAGAAGGGATTCAGTTGATCTTCCCACTTGTGGACACACCAGTCAATTCACACTGGGCACAGGCTGATCATCTGCTGATTTTGTGGGGGAGGATTCACCCGATCATCTGACCAAATGGCTCACCAGCGAGTTTACACCGGGGAGTGGCCGTTCACCTGCTCGGACTGTGGGAAGGGATTCACTTGTTCATCTAAACTGAAGTTACATCAGCGAGTTCACACTGGACAGAGGCCGTTTACCTGCTCAGTGTGTGGGAAGCGATTCACTCAGTCATCTCACCTACAGAGACACCAGTCAGTTCACACTGGGGAGAGGCCGTTCACCTGCTCAGACTGTGGGAAGGGATTCACTTGCTCATCTGAACTGAAGCTACATCAGAAATTTCACTCGGGGGTGAGGCCATTCACTTGCTCAGTCTGTGGGAAGGGATTCACTTTGTCATCTCAGCTACTGAGACACCAGTCAGTTCACACCAGAGAGAGGCCATTTATCTGCTCAGACTGTGGGAAGGGATTCATTGAATCATCCTCCCTCCAGAGACACCAGTCCGTTCACACTGGGAAGTGGCGGTTCAGCTGTTCACACTGTGGGAAGGGATTCAATCGGTCATCTCACCTACAGACACACCAGTCAGCTCACACAGGGAAATGGCCGTTCACCTGCTCAGACTGTGGGAAGGGATTCAATCGGTCATCTCACCTACTGAGACACCAGTCAGCCCACACAGGGAAATGGCCGTTCACCTGCTCAGACTGTGGGAAGGGATTCATTTGGTCATCCACCTTAAAGGCACATCAGCGAGTTCACACCAGGGAGAGGACATTCACCTGCTCAGAGTGTGGGAAGGGATTCATTCGGTCATCGACCCTAAAGGTACATCAGCGAGTTCACACTGGGGAGAGGCTGTTCACCTGCTCAGACTGTGGGAAGGGATTCATTCGGTCATCCGACCTACTTGCACACCAGTCAGTTCACACTGGAGAGAGTCCGTTCACTTGCTCAGACTGTGGGAAGGGATTCACTCGCTCATCTGAACTGAAGGCACACCAGTCAGTTCACACCGGAGAGAGGCCGTTCACCTGCTCCGACTGTGGGAAGGGATTCACTCGGTCATCACAACTGAAGGTACATCAGAAAATTCACACTGACGAGAGGCTGTTCACCTGCTCAGACTGCGGGAAGGCATTCAGTCGGTCATCTGACCTAATTGCACACCAGTCAGTTCATACTGGGGAGTGGCCATTCACCTGCTCAGACTGTGGGAAAGGATTCACTCAGTCATCCACACATAAGGCACACCAGCGAGTTCACACTGGGAAGCGGCCGTTCTCCTGCTCGGACTGTGGGAAGGGATTCACTTGCTCATCCCAACTGAAGGTACATCAGCGAGTTCACACTGGGGAGAGACCATTCACCTGCTCGGACTGTGGGAAGGGATTCACTTGCACATCCCAACTGAAGGTACATCAGCGAGTTCACACTGGGGTGAGGCCATTCACCTGCTCGGACTGTGGGAAGCGATTCACTTGCTCATCCTATCTGAAGGTACATCAGAGAGTTCACACTGGGGAAAGGCCGTTCACCTGCTCACAGTGTGGCAAAGGATTCACTGGATCATCCCAACTACAGAGACACCATCAAGTTCACACTGGGGAGAAGCGGTTTACCTGCTCAGACTGTGGAAAGAGATTCAGTCAGTCATCTCACCTACAGACACACCAGTCAACTCACACAGGGAAATGGCCATTCACCTGCTCAGACTGTGGGAAGGGATTCTCTCACTCATCTCAACTGAAGGCACATCAGCCAGTTCACACTGGGGAGAGGCCATTCACCTGCTCAGACTGTGGGAAAGGATTCACTCAGTCATCCCACCTACGGAGACACCAGCGACTTCACACTGGGGAGAAGCCGTTCACCTGCTCAGAGTGTGGGAAAGGATTCACTCGGTCATCCGAACTACTTGCCCACCAGTCAGTTCATACTGGGGAGAGGCCATTCACTTGCTCAGACTGTGGGAAGGGATTCACTCGGTCATCCAATCTACTGAAACACCAGCGAGTTCACACTAGGTAGAGACCGATTTCCTGCTCAGACTTCAGGAAGAGATTCTCTCAGCCAATTCAACCAAATGTGCATCATTGAGTTCACACTGTGGAGAGGCCGTTCACCTGCTGTGAATGTGGGAAGGGATTCACTCAGTAATCTAACCTTGTGACACACTACCGGGTTCACACTGGGGAGAAAGTTTCAATAAGCTGCATGCTGGATATTTGTCCATCACCGTTGCTGAATGCAATTTCGAGAGTGACTGTTGGTGCTGAACTCTGCAATTTTTGCTGCTGCTCCTCACACCCAGTTCTGCACCCTGGTCACTGGGCATGGGAGGGGTTTCTTCTGCTGTACATTCACCTTTAATGGGACTGATGTTTAATATTCTGGATCTGAGACAAATAAATCAGTTGTATTTTAAACTCTGTCTCTGGTACTTAGTAAATTTATAACACAACTAGTGTACAGTAGACAGTCTACTCAGGCTGGCTGGATCCTGTAAGTGATTCAGTTCCTCAACAGGCCTTTTAATTCCTCCCCTGTTGTTCACTGCTTGCTCTCCCTGTGAGATGTTTTTCAAACAGTCACCATTCTGTGGGTGAAGAGGATTCCCTTGAATTTCCTGCAGACTGAAGCAGTCGAGCTGACTGCAGTTCTGTCTGAGGTGTTCTTTGGCCCTCAAATCTCTGCACTGTGGAAGAATAGCATTGGGATTTAACCTCCTTATTCACGGCTCATTTCCGCATTATGAGTCATTTTGCCTGCTTCTAAAGGGTTGCTGGAAAACACCACTGTCCTCTAAAGACTGAAAGCAGAATGGGAAACCATTAGTTGGATGTTCAACAGAACAGGGTCAGAAACCAGAGGCGGGTCTGCACAAGGCAGAGTTTGGGGCTCTGGATGCTGGTCAAGGTAAGAGTAACACAGATATACTTTCAAATCTAACTCCTGGATAAACAATCAGCAATTACATTGTCAGTCCCCTTTACATGTTGTATTTTAATATTGAATTCTTCTAACAACAGACTGCAACTTAATAACCACCTATTTTTATTCTTCATGTTAGTCAAAAATACCAATGGGTTGTGATCAGTATAAACTATCAATGGCTTCTGTGCCAGACAAATGCAAACCTCAAAATGCTGTAATGCCAGAATAACCGGGTTACCAAACCAGCAGAAATGGAACGATACGTTGGAGTCTGGTGCTACTGTAACGAAAGGTGTTTATTAGTAAACTAAGTAATACAGTATCAAGAATGCAAATATACATATAATACAGGTTAGCAGTAATAAATACAGAAGTGTAAAAAGAAGAATCAAAACCAAGCTCTATCAAAGTCTAGGGGTAAATGAACAGTTTTAAGATAATGCAGAGTTCAGTTCAGTTCAGTTTAAGTCGAGGTAGCTGCTGTTGTGACCAGAGAGAGAGAGACAGCTGCAGCAGGCAAACCTTCCGTTGTCTTCTTGTTCTGTTGCACTGACGTGGTCATTCGGTTATGACCCCTCTGTTCTCAGCTAAACCATTCTTCTGTGGTGGACTCATCACTCTGGCATGAGTGGACACACACACAAGCCCCCACCGGTCCTGCCATCACACTGTGAGCTTTGTGACCAATCTCCTGATTCAGTCCTCCAAGCCCCCACCTTCCTGTGGGTGCACAACGCTCTTACAGTGTCTCGTGGCGTGTCTCCCGGTGTCTCAGCAGACCCGTCTTTTATCTCCCCTGACGGGGTATCAGCCATCCTTCAAACTGGCCAATCCCTGCTGTCTCAGCAGCAATGTTAACGAGCAAAGAAGTGTCCTTGCAGCAAAAGGTAAATAATCAGTGAAGAAACCATAATACATAAATCATGTCTCTCTCTCTCTCTCTCTCTCTCTCTCTCTCTCTCTCTCTCTCTCTCTCTCTCTCTCTCTCTCTCTCTCTCTCTCTCTCGCTCTCTTATCTGTAGCAGATGCCTCTCCCTCTGTTCTTCATCTCTCTCTCTCTCATTACCAGCATAGTTCCCGGGGTGGGGGGGGGGGGCGGTCTACTCTGGACCCCATCTCCATCTGGTTTTCTCATCACACATAACGGTATATAGAAATGTGCCGAAAAAGAGGGGAGAGTTCTCAGGAGAGCAGCAAGAGTTTATGAACGGGTGTGAGCAAGAATTTGTTCTTCATCCAGAGGAACGATATATTTTCTATTTGTCCAAATTTCCACTACTTCCTTGGCAGCCCGTTTCACCTATATTTGGGTGAAAGAAGTGTCCCTCACATGTCACTTCCTCTCTCTTCTTAAAACCTCTGACCCCTACTCTGTGGCTAATAGAAGACCGTGGCTGTACCTACATCTCTCAGTATTTTACATTAATCTTAAATTTCATGCCTGAATGTTCAATGTTAATGGGAAAGTTCTAGCCATCGATCCCTGCATCACCCTTGCGACTGTCTCCAATGTAATCATACCCATAATGAAGTGTACCATCAGAAGTGTGCCCACAATGCTAGCTAGGGTCTATCTAATGTTCCTAAAAGTTCCTCCAAGTTTGTGTTCTGTGCCACAGTTAAGAAGGGCAAATTTTGCATAGGCTTTCCTCACTGTCTATTATCGTTTCAACTTTTCATAATTCATCACCTCACACAGAATTAAATGCTACCTGGCGTTTACTTACCTAATTTACCAGGTGATCCATATCACTGTACCTTCTAATTTTGTACCTTCCAAACATTTGCAGAATATGCATTCCCCTTTGCAACTCGATTTACATCTAAACTATTTACCTGGATGTCAATCATGCATGGAGTTCGGTAACCAGGGACACCTTCTCTTCGTGATTTTTATAAATGACCTGAATGAAGAACTGATGGGATAGCTTAGTAAATTGCTGATGAAACAATGGTTGAGAATGTTGTGGATAGTGTGGAGGGCTGTTAATACGAATATCGATGGGATACAAACTGGGCTGGGAAGTGGCAGACGGATTTTAACACAGATAAATGTAAGGTGGTTCAATTTCGTAGGTCTAATCTGACAGCAGAATATAGTAATGATAAGAATCTAGACAGTGTGGAGTATCAGATGGATCTTGTGGTTCCAATCTTAGTCCATTTAAAGGTTGACTCTGTTGAAGGCATAGGGTGCATTACCATTCATCAGCCATCTGATTCAGTTCAATGGCAGAAAGGTAGTGTTACAGTTATATAGGGCACTGGTAAGACCCCACGGAGTATTATACTCAGTTCTGGTCACCTCACTGCAGGAAGGATGTGGAAACTATTGAAAATGTGGAGAAGAAATTTACAAGGACGATGCCTGGATTGGGGAGCATGCCTTATGGGAACAGGTTGAGTGAATTCAGCCTTGAAGCGGCAGAGGATGAGAGGTGACCTGATAGAGGTGTATAAGATGATGATAGGCATTGATTGTGTAGATAGTCAGAGGCTTTTTCTTAGGGCTGATATGGCCAACACGAGAGGGCGCAGTTTTAAGGTGCATGGAAGTAGGTACAGAGGAGATGTAAGGGTTTTTTTTAAACGCAGAGAGTGCTGAGTGCATGGAATGGGCTGCCAGCGACAGTTGCAATAGGGTCTTTTAAGAGACTCCTGGATAGGTACCTGGAGCTTCAAAAACTAGGGGGCTATATGTAACCCCAGGTAATTTCTAAATAGGTAATGTTTGGCACAGCATTATGGTCTGAAGGGCCTGCATTGTGCTGTAGGTTTTCATTGTTTCTATGTTTCTACTGCACTCCTTATAAGCAACCCTGGTCCATAATAGCGCAATGTATAGATGCAGGACATCACACTGTAGATGTATTCCTGGCCTACTGTGCTATTTGATACATGCTAAAACTAGGAAGAATGAGAGGGTGTGTTATAGAAGCATACAAAATGGTGAAATGGGTAGATGAGATAGAGACAGGAATGTTGTTGAACTGGTATGTAGGATTACTACTTGGGGACATAGAATCAAGATTCAGAGGAATTGATTTTGGGTGGCGAAGAGGAGGATCTACCTCTCCCAGAGAAATGTGAAGTTGTGGAATTTTCTGCTCATGGAAGTAGAGGGGCCACCTGATTATAAATTTCTTCAATGACTTTACTAGGAAGCATGATGAAGGAAAGGCAGTTGATAGTGTCTATGTGCACTTTAATAAGTTCTTTGACAGCGTTCCGTATGGTAGGTTGATCAAAAATGTTGAATCACTTAGCATTCAGGATGAGGTAGTAAATTGGATTAGAGATTGGCTTGCTGAAGAAGCCAGACACTGGGGTAGATTTTGCCCCTCTCACTGGAGACTTGTGGCTTTTAATGTAGTATGGTATTTGGAGCTGGGTCTGCTGTTGTTTCTGATCTGTACAAATAATCTGGATGATAATGTGTTAAGATTGTCAAAGCAAATTTGTGGATCACACCAAGATTTGGTACATAGTGGACAGCGGGAAACGTTATCAAAGCTCGCAAAGGGAGTTGTCCTAGTGATAATTGTGGCAGATGGAATTTAATGCTGACGATTGTGAGCTGCTTGGGAAGAGAAACTTAGTAGCACTCATAGAGAGCGCGGTAAGGCACAAGAATTGTGGGAAAACAGACAGATCTGGGAATATAGATCCATAATGCCATCAGTGATACAAAAGGATTTTAAGAGATCTTTTGACACATAAGCATTCATGAATTAAAGTATTGAATGCAGGAGTCTGTAGGTTGCACAAGAAATTGTTGAGGCTTAATTTTAGGTATTGTGTTCAGTTCGCAATACCTTTCTACAGGAGAGATATCAATGAGTTTGCAAGAGTGCAGACAGAATTATAAGTAGAATGCCTGAATCTGAGGACCTGATCTATAGGGAAAATTGAATGAATTAGTACGGTATTCCCCAGAGCATAGGGGGAAAATGGCAGATTGATTGAGGTGCACAATATTGTGAAGCGCAGACTTCGAGTAAATGCAAGCAGACTTTTCTACTGAGGTTGGGTGTGATAGAACTGGAAATTAAGCGTGGAAGTTGCAATGTGTAAAGGGAGCATGAGGGAGTTCTTCTTCAATCGGAGGGTGGTGAAATTGTGAAGAAAACTGTCAGTGGAATAGGTGAATTCAGGCATGATTTCAACATTTAAGGGCAATTTGGATACATTCATGGGTGAGAGGGTTATGGAGGGCGCTAATGCAGCATCAGTTGATAGGGCTAGGCAGAATAGGAAAGTTTAGGTGGGCTGCAATACCTGTTTATATGTTTATATATTCTATGACTATCGCATTTCAGGTACTTTCTGATATTTCAAAGAGAAAGATATTTGTAACTAATGCAGGAAAGCAGGATCACTGTATACGGGCATTACAGTGCTCATAGATGTGAGGGGACGAAAGGCCTGTTTCTGTGCTGTACAACTCTTGGTCTCTTCCAATGGGCAAACTGTCAGCCCTTTCTCCTAATATCACTCACCATGGTCCACCAATTTCCTATCTAAAAGGGAGGGAGATATTTCATAATTTTACAGCTAATAGCATTGTTCAAGAGAAATCCATTCTTCTGGTTCTGATGTTTCTTGTCAGTGTGACCTGAAAATTGGATTCCAGGCACATTCAGATGTTTATGCAGCAAGGAAACCTGTAATCCTTTTAATCCTTAATCCATACTTTCTCAATAAACCTTGCATGGGGTACCTTATCAAAGGCCTTGCTGAAATCCATATACACTACATCTATGGTTCTACCTTCATTACCTTCATTAACGTGCTTAGTCACAACCTCAAAATATTCAATCAGGCTCGTAAGGCAAGATGGGTCTTTGCCAAAGCCATACTGACTATTCCTAATCATATTATGATTCTTCAAATGTTCATAAATCCTGCCCCTTAGGATTTTCTACATCAACTTACCAACCACTGAAGTAAGACTCACTGGCCTATAATTTCCTGAGCTATCCCTTTAATGTTTTTTACCCTTTAATTTTGTTTGCTTCAGATGGAGGAAATGTTCCAGCCAATGAAGTCTGTCCTTGTAGTTCAGGCCTTTCGACAACATCCTTGTGAATCTTCTTACCAGGTGGCATTAGTAATATTTTATTAAGTCCTTCAGAGAATTCTGTTCCGTGCCCGGCTAAACAAAGGCAGATATCCTATTGAGAGTCCTCATTGCATGTACCTGTTTCTGCACCTTCAGGGATATCTGTGCCCCTACATCAATGCTTGAACTTCTGGAAGCGATTCAACAGGCACAGGATGGATACATCTCAAAGTAGAAGTATTTAACAGAGGGATGAGGCAAAACATAGGAGGGGCATATAATTTTGCAAAAAATACTGGGTGGTGAGAGGATTGGGAAGCTGTTAAAAACCAACAGGATAAAACTTCAAAGGTTCAAATTACATTCATTATTAAACCATTTTTTCCTATAAATAACCTTGTGATTTGTCTCCTCACAGGCAGCAACAATGCAAAGAAACTCAATATAACCCATTAACAAAGCAAATCATCAAACGCGAAAACAAGGATATTGTGCTGACAAAGAAAGTAAGCAAATAAAATTCAGAATTGAAGTTCCCGAAAGCGAGTCGACAGCCACTAAGTCCCTTATCACTGCAGCAGATTCACCAGTCCACTAGCTTCAGACCAGCGCAAAGACGGTCAACCTCATGGAGCCCTGAGCAGAAACAGTCTGTCCCTCGCCTTCAGCTCCGATGACATGAACATTTAACCCTGGCACAGCACATAAATTGTCCAACTCCCCGGTCATTTCTCACCTTCGGTCCTGGACCCTGCTGCTTTGATCTCAGCCATCTGACTCCGCAATGTAACAAAGGAAAACTCAGTAAGGATGGAAAATAGGAAATATCAGGGTAAGCTAGCCAGAAACATAAAACACGAAACTAAACTTATAAAATATCCAGTATAGGAGAGGCAGGAACGGATAGCAGACCGCCTTACAATGGTGCTTCTGGAGGAATAATGCCGGTCAAAGAAATGGCAGACCAACTCAGTGACTATTTGCGTCTATGTTCCCTTTGAAAGACAGCAGCAGTATGTTTAAGAGTTGAGAGTCAAGAGGTATAATTGTGTGTAATTGCGATTACTAATGAGAAGGTGCTTGGTATACGGAATGTTTTCAGGGTAGATAAGTCATCCGCTCAAGATGGATTACTCACCAGAACTCTGAAGGAGGTAGCTGAGGCGATTCTGGAGGCATTAGTAATGATCGCTCAACAATCATAAAATTAAATTCCATAGAATGGAAATTTCATAGAAAACATACAGCACAATATAGGCCTTTCAGCCCACAAAGCTGTGCCAAACATGTCCCTACCTTACAACTATCTGGAATTTACTCATAACCCTCTATTTTTCCAAGCTCCATGCAGCCATCCAGTCTCTTTAAAGATCCAATCGTGGCCGCCTCCACTCCACTCACCACTCTCTGCGTTTATATATAAAAAAATACTTAACCCTGAAATTTCCTCTGTACCTACTTCCAAACACCTTAAAACTCTCATGCTAGCCATGTCAGCCCTGGAGAAAAGTCTCTGACTATCCTCTCACTATCTTGTACACCTCTATCAAGTCTCCTCTCATCCTCCGTTCTTCCAAGAAGAAAAGCCGAATTCACTCAACCTATTCTCATAGAGGGTGCTCCCCAATTCAGACAACATTCTTGTAAATCTCCTCTGCACTCGGTCTATGACGGGGTGTCAGAGGATTGGTGAACTGTTTATGTTCCTCCATTGTTTAAAACGGGTTCGAAGAGTAAACCTTGCAATTATCGTCAGTGGTGGGTAAATTAATGGAAAGTATTTTTTAGAGATGGTATATATAATTATCTGGATAGACAGGGTCTGATTAGTAACAGCCAACATGGATTTGTGCGTGGAAGTTCATGTTTCACAAATCTTATTGAATTTTTTGAAGAGGTTACTAGGAAAGTTGACGAGGGTAAAACAGTGGATGTGTCTATATGTACTTCAGTAAGGCTTTTGACAAGGTTCCACACGGAAGCATAGTTAGTAATGTTTAATCGTAATGTATCAATATTGAAGTAATAAAATGCATTGAACAGTGGCTGGATGGGAGATGCCAGAGAGTAGTGGTGGATAACCGTTTGTCAGGTTGGAGATCGGTGACTAGTGTTGTACCTCAGGGATCTGTACAGGGTCCAATGTTGTTTGTCATATACATTAATGATCTGGATGATGGGGTGGTAAATTGGATTAGTAAGTATGCAGATGATACCAAGATAGGTGGCGATGTGGATAATGAAGTAGGTTTTCAAAGCTTGCAGAGAGATTTAGGCCAGTTAGAAGAGTGGGCTGAAAGATGGCAGATGGAGTTTAATGTTGATAAGTGTGAGGTGCCTCATTTTGGAGGACTAATATAGGACATGCATGGTAAATGGTACGGCATCGAAGAATGCAGTAGAACAGAGTGATCAAGGAATAATGGTGCATAGTTCCCTGAAGGTGGAATCTCATGTGGATAGGGTGGTGAAGAAAGCTTTTGGTATGCTGGCCTTTATAAATCAGAACATTGAGTATAGGAGTTGGGATGTGATGTTAAAACTGTACAAGGCATCGGTGAGGCCAAATTTGGAGTATTGTGTACAGTCCTGGTCACGGAATTATAGGAACAATGTCAACAAATCAAAGATTTACTAGAATGTTACCTGTGTTTCAGCACCTAAGTTACAGAGAAATGTTGAACAAGTTAGGTCGTTATTCTTTGGAGAGTAGAAGGGTGACAGGGGACTTGATAGAGGTATTTAAAATTTTAAGGGGGATAGATAGTGTTGACGTAGATAGGCTTTTTTCCATTGAGAGTAAGGGAGATTTAAACAAGAGGAGATGAGTTGAGAGTTAAGGAGCAGAAGTTTAGGGGTAACACGAGGGGGAACTTCTTTACTCAGAGAGTAGTAGCTGTGTGGAACGAGCTTCCAGTAGAAGTGGTATAGGCAGGTTCAATTTTGTCATTTAAAGTAAATTTGGTTAGGTATATGGACAGGAAAGTTATGAGGGTTATGGGCTGAGTGCAGTTCGGTGGGAATAGGTGAGCGTAAGCGTTCTGCACGGACTAGAAGGGCCGAGGTGGCCTGTTTCCATGCTTTCATTGCTAAATGGTTGTAACATATGCCTCACTTTTTCCGTACTTTTCCCTGAGAAAATCTATTTCCAATTTATGGTTCCAAGTTGCTGCCTGATGTCCTCATAGTTCTCCTCGCTCCAACTAAACGTTTTCCAAACCTGTCTGTTCTTATCCCTCACCAATGCCATGGTAAAGGAGATAGAATTGTGATCACTATTTACAAAATGCTCTCCCACTCAAAGACCTGACACTTGACCAGGTTCATTTCCCAATACCAGATCAAGTACAGTCTTTCATCTTGTAGACTTGTCTACATACTGTGTCAAGAAATCTTCCTGAACACCTAACGAACTCCACCCCATCTAAACCCCTCACTCCAGGGAGATGCTAATCAATATTTGGGAAATTTAAATCTCCCACCAGAACAACCCTGTTATTATTACTCCTTTCCAGAATCTGCCTCCCTATCTGCTCCTCTATGTCCCTGTTACTATTGGGTGGTCTATAAAAACACCCAGTAGAGTTATTGACCCCTTTCTGTTCGTAACATTCACCCACAAAGACTCTGTAGACAACCTCTCCATGTCTTCCTCCTTTTCTGCAGCCGTGCCTCTATCTGTGATCAACAGTGCCACGCCCCTACCTCGTTTGCCTCCCTCCCTATCCTTTCTGAAACATCTAAAGCTATGCACTTTAATGCGCCATTCCTGCCCCTCCACCATCCAATTGTCTGTAATGGCCACATCATACTCTAAGTGCTGATCCACACTCTGAGCTCACCCGCTTTACTCATGATACTCCTCGCATTAAAATAGACACATCTCAAACCATCAAACTTTGCGCATCCCTTCTCTATCACCTTCCTATCTCCAATTTCGCAATATCTCCAAACTTGCTCCATTAGTGAGCCAACTTCCTTTTTCTCCGTCAGTTCAGTTCGGTCCCCCCCCCCCCCCCCCCAGCAATTCTAGTTTAAAGTCTCCTCAATAGCTTTAGCAAACCTTCCTGCCAGGATATTGGTCCCCTTTTGATTGTCGTGCAACCCGTCCATTTTATACATGTCACACCTGCGCCAGAAGAAGTTCCAATAATCAAGAAATCTGAAACCCTACCCCCTGCTCGAAACCTGCCACGCATTTACCCTCCACCTAATTCTATTCCTATACTCACTGTCGCGTGGCACAGGCAGTAATCCCGAGATTACTACCTTTAAGGTCCTGCTTCTCAATTTCTTTTCTAACTCCCTGTAGTCTTCTTTCAGGACATCCTTCCCCCTTTTTCTGCCTATGTCGTTGGTACCAAAATGTACCAAGACATCTGGCTGTTCTCCTTCCCACTTCAGAAACATCCCGGACCTTGGCACCTGGGAGGCAAATTACCATCCGCATTTCTTTCCTGCGTCCACAGAATAGCCTATCGGACCGGCTAACTATAGCGTCCCCTATCACTGCTGCCATCCTCTTCCTTTTCCTGCCCATCTGAGCCACAGGGCCTGACTCTGTGCCAAAGGTACGGCCACTGTTGCTTCCCCTAGGTAGGCTGCCCCACCCCCACCAACAGTACTCCAGCAGCAATAATTATTGTCAAGGGGACAGCCACCGTGTTACTCTGTTGAACCTGGTTCTTTCTTTTCCCTCTCCTGACTGTTACCCAGTTTTTTCTCCCCTGTGGTCCCGGGGTGACTACCTGTCGATAGCTCCTCTCCATCATCACCTGACCAGACGAAGGTCATCGAGCTGCGGGTCCGGTTCCCTAAGGCGGTGTCTAAGGAGCTGCAGCTCGACGCACCTGGTGCAGATGTGGCCGTCCGGGAGGCTGGGAGACTGTAGGACCTCCCACATCCGACACCGAGCACAGAAAACCGGCCTCACACACATACTCTCTGAGTTTATTTCAGCAGATAACCGGTTTGACCTCGACCCTTTGTCACTGAAGCCCCATTGAGCCAAAGCCGCCCTACTCTGTCGCCTGCTCCTCCGACGCCTGCTTTGTCTCGCTTTTAAAGTCTTCCCGCTGTTCTCACTAGCCGACCTCCACACGCTTGTGCAGTCGTACCCCATTCAAACTGCTGAAGAGGTAACAATAACCAAAAAAATAATCTGGCATTGTTTGAGTAGACTGAGAATGATAAATGGCCCTCCGATGGGAGGGAGGCATAAAAAGGAAATGATAGGTGTTAGCCTGTCCTTGAGTGCCTCAGCCAGAGTCCCGACCTTACCCCAATCCAAAATCTCTGGCAAGAACTGAGGATTGTTGTCCACTTGCGCTGCGCAGCTCACCTGGCACATCCTCGGCAATCTTGCAAGGAGTTGTGTAAAGCTGAAACAGACTTTTCCAAAAAGTACACCGGCTGTGAGAGATGATTCAACTAGGTATGAGTAAGGGGCCATGAACACTTTTGAACTGCTAACATTTCCGGTTTTGAATTTTCAGTTTATCATGCTTTACAATTTCCCCTGTTTGTTTTCCGGGGGCAGGGAGGGGGTGTCCACTATGTAAAAAACAAACAAACGACCATAAAATTCACGAATAAAAACTCTTGAGTTCAATTGATCAGACTCCCTGGTTGTAATACTGAATAATGTGAACAAGGGATTAGTGACTGAATATATTTTGGCGGATGCTCCAGTCTTCGAATTCGTCCCAGTGCCCCCACCTGGGATGCAGCAATATTTGCGTGGAAGAAAAGCCTGATAATCTACTCCCTATTTTGCTACGGAAACCCCATGGACATCTGCACTATCCATCGGTTTGTCATATCGACCTCGACTGGATAGCAGTCAACAACATCAAAAGTTCCTTATGCATTCTTTTTCATTGCAGTCTACAGGTGCACATCTCTCATTACCCAATGTTCCCAGATCTTGCAACCCTGTTTTTACTACCCCCAGAGACAGTTTGAATTCAAAACCACTTGGCTTCAAATAACTCTCAGAGATCTGTTGTGTGCTTACCCCGTCACAGTTTGCACCCGATTTGTACTCTCCCCAGATCCTGCCTAAAGTAAGGCTCACTAGCCTGCAACACAGACACCAGTCTGAAGGAACTCAGGAAGCATTGTTTGAAAGGAGTCAACAGTCCTAGTTTCGGGCTGAGAAGATGCTATCAGCACTGGAACAAATATGGTGCAGGGACGTGAGGAAGGAGTACAAGGCGCAAGATGTTCATTAGTTTGTCCTGAGTTTGCAAAATCCCCTAAGATTACGTCCTTCTTTGGGGATGACTGTAATCAAAACTCTTCTCCCACTGAAATTCATGAATTATAAGGCTTATGCCCCACTGCAAAGTTTCTTAAGTGTCCCGAATTCATCTGCTTCTACCTCAACCCCGAGGAAATTCCACATGTTTCGCGACATATGACTTGCATTCAATACTTTCTTCCAACCACTTTGAAATTATCCCCCTTGCTTCAGCCACCTCCCTCCCTGGGAAATATCTCTGGCTGTTCACTCGATTTATCTGCTATAATGTTGTATACCTCTTTCAGGCACTTCTCATCCTGCTTCCCTGCAAAGAGAAGATCCCTATGTTATTCAAATTACCCTCACTGGACATGGTTAAAGTAAATTTGTTGTCGAAGTTCATATGTGCCAACATTTACCAACCTCATATTTATTGTCTTGCAAGCATACACAGTAAATACGAAGAAACACAATGGAATCAATGAAAAACAGTTCACAACAAAGGCGGACAAAACGTCAAAGCACAAAACACGACAATGGCAATGAATTGTACAAATAAAAAACATACATAACAGTAAATATGAAATAAATGTCCATAACTGCAGTGGTAGAATACTTGATGTAGGTTCTTTATAAACCAACTGGACTTATCCCCTTTGCCTCGAGAGCCTGATCATTTAGGAGGAGTAGCTATTCCATAACCCGTTGCCGTGAGACCGGGCGCTCCTGTAATTTGTTCTTGCTGGCGCAGTCGAGATGCGAGCATCAACCGGAAAATGGGGGTCCTTGATGTTAAATGCTGTGTTCCTGCGTCCTCTCTCCTTGTAGAGGTTCTCAGTGGTGGGAAGAGCTGTGCCTGTGATGCCATGAATTGCAGTCCAGTGTCAGGGTTGAACAGACCTCTGTTCTTGAAGTTCTTGGGTTGCACCAGTGTTTCCCGGTAGAGCACCGTGCTGGATGTACAAATGTCAGTGCGATCACTACACAGGTTTCAGAGTTCTATACGACTGTGCCCGAAAACTGAAGGTCTAGGTGTTGTAAAGTTCACTGTCTTGGTAAATTAACTGCTGACTATTCTTGTACAGGCTCGTAATCAGGTAATGTTTGTACCATAGTTACAACCTCCTCTTCCTCAGCATGTTGAGTTGCATCGGGGTTTGACCCTGCAGGACTGTGTTTGGTTTCTACTTGACCGCTTCCCTGATGTGCAGCACTGGGCAGTTGTGTAGCTGTACCTGGCAGTGTCCATGCAGTCCGGAGCTGGTTTGCAGGTCTTTGTTCTGCCAGTGTTGGTGGCTCGTGTACTCAGAGGGATGAGTACCGTCTCTGTTGGGTTATGTATAATGAGGTATTCCTCAAGCCTTTTTCTGTACAGAATATAAATGGTCCCAAAGAGCAGAGATGGGTTTGCTGGGACCTGTGATACATCATTTTGGTTCTATTTTTGAGAGCGTCAGGGTTGTCATAGACTGCAGAACAGAATGAGGGTTGTATTATTGTGAAATTTGTGGTCATTACAGGGATGCTACCAGTCTTCTATGACACCGGATAAAGACAGTTAAATGTTGGTATATAATAAGATTCTCAGCCGTTCCAGTACCGGTTCATGGTTGTGCATCTGTTTGATTGTACACCTGACCCCATTAAGAATGCGAACGATATTTGTAAAGGTCTGTTCCCTTACCATACAGTGCTAGATGTTGTCAATGCATGCAACCTTCCAGTATGACAGCCGTTATAGCAAAGATCTTTATCCTTAGAGTATGGAGCAAACGGCTGTAAGAATCAGTTATAACTGGTTGTTATAAAGGTCAGAGCTACAGCAAAAAAATTAAAAAACAATATATATATATACACACTGGGATTCTCTTGGTCTGTGTCAACAGTGTAATGTTTAGTTAGATGTCCCTCCTTGTATTAGAGTCTTTCCTGGCCAGTGTCGTCACTGGCCAGTGTTGCGCTCTGGCAGCTCTGTGTGCGTGGAATACAATGCCAGCATTTTGACAGCAGAGTGACCTTATTACACAAACTTGCCTTCTACACCCCGGTAGATGTGTTGTCTCCAGGAGACCATACTGAGATTTTGATATCATTAGTGAACAAGGTATCATTGTGGGATGGCACACCATTCAACCCAGAAAGTCTGTACTAGCTCTTGGTACAACGTTCCAATTGCCCTGTTCTCCACACTCTTCAAACAGCTCAGCAGTTGAATTCTCCCGAATGAACTGTCGTGTTCCACTTTGAACACCCTGATTGTTTGTTCCCACCACACGTATAGGCAGTTTTCCAGCTCAGAACCGCATGCAGCGTAGAACTAAGAATTTCATCACATGTGCCCTTTTGGACCTTTGCCCACTGGGCTTCAAATCATTGACCAATAAACTGTGAACGCACAACACAGAGAAAGTCCCCCCAGCTCACGATATGTGCGTTGACCATAATGAAACTTTTAACTGTATGTTTCCCTGCATGCATCGGTGTCTCCTCATGGACTAAATCCCCTGAAGGATTCAACCACCTTAATGCTCTTTGAACTAAATTCATCTCGTCCTTGGTGTCAACATATCCCCTCGAGATTCCACTCTCGCTCATGTTCCCTCCCTCGCCATCAATCCCCGATGTGTCATTTACTCTCTCTCGCTCGCTCAAAATAATTGTGTTTTTGTTCATTTGTAGCACAGTTAAAATTCTAGAATTGCGTTTCAATCTGCTGTAAAGGTCTGTCTCCTTATAGCAGACTGACGATAGTTATAAAGATCTGTACCCTTCCGGTATCATCCGAGATGTTGTCAAGCCCTGCACCTTTCAGTGTGACAGCGGCTGCAGCGAAGATGGACATTCTTACAGTACGGTGCCAGCTGGGCTAAATATCAGTTACAATCCTCCTGCTGGAAGATAGTTGACGGTGGTAGAGGTAAGGAGAACCCACAGGTAGACAAGGATGCGAATAAACGCGGGAACGAAAAGACCGATTTTGATGGGAGTAGGAGTGTTTGATACAAACGAAAATATACTCCCGGGTCACGCAGCGTAGACAATGCCGGGAAGCTGGGGTAACACGTCCGCCTGAAACTTCACTTTTAGGTGTGGTGAGGTACAAAGCACATTTCTGAGGAAAAGAGTAAACTTGCGAAGTTTGGTTCCGACCCCGTTCATTGGACTCTGAATTACTGTGAGTTGTTTTGTAGCAACTTCAGATTTTAACGTGTTTGCTTTATAACTCTATTTATCACACTGCTCCCATTTACTCACAAGTGGGGCCACGGAGTAGGGAGCATGACAGCAGCTGAATTGTAATACAAACAACATTTATTTCTAACTTTTAATGAGTTTCCAAATCTGCTTCACTGGATACTTGATCATATCCTTGAGTTCCTCCCGGAATTTGCTCTGAGTCAGGGCGTAAATACATGTGTTGGTGCAAGAACTGACAACCTGCAGCATAGACGATGTCAGTAACACGATGTAACCAGGATCCGTGACAGAATAAACAAACCTCATTGAAATCCGTTCATAGATATAAAATACCACCTGTGTTACCCAACACAATATGAAACTACCCGTTATGCTGAAGAGCAAAACGATGGATTTGCGTCGGTTCTCCATTTCCCGGTCCTTGTCATTCTCTCCATTCTTTTGTCCCCGGAGCCTCCTGCGGGCGCGACTGGCCTCTAGAATCCGCCGGACAGTCAGAATATTGAATAGCAAAATCAGAAAGAACGGGACACAAGGGGTTAAAATGCGGTGAAAAATCTCGAATGCCGCCCATGATGAAGAGTTTAGGAAGCTCTGTGTAAGGGCACAGTCCCAGGGAACACCATCAGTTATTACTTTGGGCTCGTATATAAAGCCCCAGGGAACACACTCCAAACAGGCCAGCACACTCACTGTCCCGATGACCACAGCCGCCGTTCTCTCGGTGCAATATTTTGTTTTCAGCTTCTCACAGCAAATAGCCATAAATCGATCGACGGTGAAAGCGACAGTCAGCCAGACAGAGGTCGCAGTGCTGGCAAAAGTTAACCATCGACAGAGTATGCACAAGGGAGTAAGGAAAAGGAATGATTGGAGTAAATAAAACCTAGCAGTCCACGTCAGCAGCGGATCGAAGGTAACGACCAGGAGATCAGCCGCGGCCATTCCCACCATGTAGCGAGTAACACATTTGGAGAGACCGCATTTCCCCCGGGACAGGATCACAATCGCCACCAAGTTCGCTGGAAGAGAGACAGGGAACAGCAAGCTGAGAAAATACAGAGCACAATTCAATACAGTTTTTGCTGGAGATCCTGCAATACTTGCACATTATTGTTGCATTTAGCGGTGGAAGAGTCGAGAGAAGGTGCACCGACGTCGTAGAGAGAAAAAAAAAACAAAGTATCCCCTAAACTTGTCCATGTGGTCTGAATACAGATTAATATCCTGATGACTGAAACGTGAAGTGGGGGCGGAACGCTAAAACCGGATAGCTGCCTCCTCGGATTCAATACGTCATTTTCTACCCGCGGGGTGCTACAGTCATCAGCTTCCGTGGCGCTCCCCGCCAGCGATAGAACACCGGAACACGGAACAGAAACAGGAAATGCTGGAATACAGAATAACTGGGAAAGCATATAACGCGTCTCGTCTCAGAACTGTTGTGCTTCTGTTCAAGTTTCTTGGGATATGGCATTCGCCGTGTATGGTTCCTAATCCTGCAGTTGCCACCTCACTGACTTAACAACAGACATAGTCTGATTCCAACAGATACTGCGCAATCAGTAACAACCCCATAGACAGAAATGACGCCTCCCGCTGAGTGCATTACATGGAAGCAGAGAAGAGGAATTCTCCGGCCAGCAGCAAGCTCGTTACCGTAGTTAGATGTCTGTAACCGTGTCAGATGTTGATGTAATACAACACAATTTCGCACAACTGACAACTATGAAACAACACGTCTGCTGTGATATTTGGCGCAGCAACGGCTTCATTGTGTTGTCCATCAACGGCTTCACGTTCAGTCACAGCGCACACAGTTATTAAAAAACCTCACGTTTCAAGCTACACATGGAACTCCTCACATTTGTTAAAGTGTGGTGGTTTGATTGTTACACCTACCTCAGACAATCGCTCACATACAAATGCAGACGACCAATGGTATAACCTCCGCGGGTTGTATTCACATAATATTTGCAAATGCAGAACAGCTGCTGCAAACCAAAAGCACAGAGACCCCGAACATCACTTTATTGAACGCAAACGACTGCAAAAGCGCTGCCTAACGTTTTGAATTCCATAGTGTTGTTTAAATCCCTGCAATTCTGCACGTTCTGTCTTCAGTTCCAGTTCCCAAAATCCTCCGTACCTGAATTTCCATTCCGTTCCTGAAGATCGGAATTCTGGAAACGGACATGTGGCAGTGCAGACCAGCGATAAACAAATGACAAGACTGGAACTAAGCTTCGTATCCCACCGACGGCAGCTGACATTGGGCTTACCGGGAATTCCAAAGGCTGAAATAAGAGGATAGAACACTTTTTCTAGCTGCGAGAAGGCAGGATTCTCCATGTCAGAAGATCTGTGACTTTTGTCGACCCTGTGTTCACAGTTCTGGCAGACACTGAGTTCATGCATTCCAAACAGCCATGATTTATACAGAGGATCCGTCGCTGGAGATACGGTTGTACCCCTGACTAACGTTCTTACTTACAGTAGCTTGAACAAACAGTTTAGTTATACACCATCGACTCTGATGTAAATATTGGGCTGATTAAAGATAAACACATCAAAATTCTTGAGTCAATACCTCAACAGTGACTCATCTGGTGGAAATAATGCCAGAGCTCTAATGATAAACACTGAACTTTGCCACTGATTAGTCACACTAATGATTTACTAACGTTACTATTGGCTAATTGTTCATCTGTAAACAGAGTTCATCAATAGCGTCCGACCCCTAACTTCTGTCAGTGTGGTTCCCATTCTGAACTGTCCTTCAGTCCCTCAGCCCCTTGACACTATACACTCACACACAGAGAGAAATGTAGACATTGCGAGGAATTATGTCAATCTGCAAAGGAATGGGCAGATCAGTTAAATAACAGAAAACAATAGTCTAAAATGTGAGAGGAATAGATACAGGATGTCTGGAGATGAATAACAAGCGTCAGTTAGAGTGTTGAAAAGTGTGAAGGAGAGAGAAGGAGCGAATAAGACAGGCAGATCCCTCCCCTTCAGTGACCATGGAGTTTCCTTCCACCCACACGTACATCAACTCCTGTCAAGGCAGAAGGTTCAGACCAGCCGCTCCACACTATTGTAGAGCTCAGCTCGCAAAACCAGTAGTTGGAACTTTGCAGAGAGTGTTTTGGGATGCAGACTGAAGTGGATGAGTGAGGATGTGGCAGATGGTCAGAGTGTGGGGAAATGTGGCGCCATCCATTCCGAGAGAGACAACCAGGAAAAAGACATTTTTACATGGCGACAGACGTGACTGTCCAGAGGGACCTGAGGATGCTGGTGAACAAATCTCTGAGCGTTACCGTGAAGATACATCATGTAATAAGCGAAATAAAGAGAATTCTGTGCCGTGATGCAGGAGGATTGGAGAAGAGGTGTAGAGGTGTCTTACTCGGAGATGTGTTATGGGCTCTGGTGAGAATACAGATTGAATCTTACTTACAGGCCTCGTCACACTTCCTCGGGCATGTTATCCCACCAGCAGTGGGAATGCAGAAACGATCCTCACACTGACTGGACTGGTTCCAGCGATGGCCGGCTCCCTGTGTGTGGGGAGAATGAGTGCATTGGGTGGAATTTAGAGGAGAACTGACGGATTATTTCAGAGTATTCAGAACAATTGCAGGGATGTCTTCAACGAATAAGAATTATATTATTATGGATCACAGCCACAGAAAGAAGGAACAGCTATTCAGGATGAGAGTCAAATAAATTTCCTTAGTCAGTGATTATTTGTCGAGGTAGAACATCTACCAGTGCAGAACAATAAGAGTCCCTCGAATCTGTGTGGTTTTGCTGACATAATTGACCATAAGGCGATAAGATATAGGAGCAGAAGTAGGCCATTCGCCAATGAAACATAGGCTGATCCAATTATTTGGAATGTTATATGAGATTCCACCCCCCACCCCACACTTCCACACTTCCTCCTGAATTCCAGGGAATACAGCCCAAGAGCTGCCTGACGTTCCTCATACGGTAACCCTCTCATTCCTGGAATCATTCTCGTGAATCTTCTCTGAACCTTCTCCAATGTCAGTTTGTCCCTTCTAAAATAAGGAGTACTGCACAAATCACTGCAAGTGTGGTTTCACAAATGCCTTACAGAGCCTCAACATCACATCCCTGCTCTTTTATTTTTACCTCTAGAAATGAATGTCAACATTGCATTCGTCTTCTCACCACCGACTTAACCTGGATTTTAACCCTTAGGGTATCCTGCACGAGGACTCCCAAGTGGCTGTGTACTTCTGCATTTGGAATTCTCTCCCCATCTAAATAATAGTCTACCCAGTTATTTATTTCACCACAGTGCAAGACCATACACTTTCCAATATTTTATTTCATTTGGACTTCTTTACCCATTCCCCTAAACTATCTAAGTTTCTCTGCAGGCTCTCGAAATACTGCCGTTGGAGAGGGTTCGGAGAAGATTCAGGAGAATGATTCCAGTAATGAGAGGGTTACCGTTTGAGGAACGTCTGGCAGCTCTTGGGCTGCATTCCCTGGAGTTCAGAAGAATGAGGGACATCTCCTATAAACATTCCAAATAATTGGATCATCCCATGTTTGATGTTTCCCCAACAGTACCTGCCCCTTCACCGTTCGTTGTATCATCGGCATATTTAGCTACAAATCTATTAGTCCCATAGTCCAAATCATCGGAAAAAGCAGCGGTCCCAACACCGAGCCCCGTGGAACTCCACTTCTTTGCCCATTCCCCTAAACTATCTAAGTCTCTCTGCAGGCTGTCTTATTCCTCAACACTGCCTGCTCCTCCATCTATCTCTGTACCATCGGCGAATTTAGCTATAAATCTCATTGTCAGTGCCTGGAAGGTTATGGCAGGGAGATTTTCTCCCGTTTGCTGCCTGATATCGGGACGATTGGAGTCGATCGGGACTTGAGACTTAACCACGCCCATGTCTGAGTCTATCGACTTTACGGTATTGTTTGCACTGCTGTAACTATATGTTATAATGATGGTTTTGTCAGTGTGAGTCTTGGTTTGTCCTTTTTTTATTTTGTGATATCACTCAGGAGGAACATTGTATCATTTCTAAATGCATGCATTTCTAATTGACAATAAGCGTATTCAATCCAATCCAATTAATCCCATAGTCCAAATCATTGGCATACATCATAAAAAGCAGCGGTTCCAACGCAGATCCCTGTGGAACTGCACTGGTAACCGGCAGACAGCCAGAATAGCATTCCTTTATTCCCACTCTCTGTTGTCTGCATATCAGCCAATGCTACACCCATGCTAGTACCTCTCCTTTAATTCCATGGGCTCTTACTTTGCTAAGCTGCGTCATGTTAAATGCCTTCTGAAAATCCAAGTACACCACACCTGCTGCATCTTCCTTGTCTACCCTGCTTGTAATTCCCTCAGAACATTGCAGAAGGATAGTCTGGCAGGATATTTCTGATGCTGACTTTGGCCGACGTTCTCATGTGCCTCTTTGAGCCAGTGATGGCTAATTAAACTAATCCACTTGTCTACACGTTGTCTGCATCACTCCATTTTCTGTGCGTTTGGTTGCCTGTGTAAGAGCCTCAGAAATGCCAGCGACACCACCCCAGATATGCATTCCAAACACCCACCAGTCTTTGTTTTTTTTTCTTTTAATTTCTTCCTGACCATGTCCTCTGAATGTTTTCCCCTCTCACCCTATCCACATGCCCTCTGGTTTTCGGTATTTTGATGCTCTGAGATAGATACTGGCTGTCTGCTCTGAATGCTCTGTCCCTCTGAATGTATTCCCCTCTCACCCTATCCACATGCCCTCTGGTTTACCGTATTCTGATGCTCTGAGATAGATACTGGCTGTCTGCTCTGAATGCTCTGTCCCTCTGAATGTTTTCCCCTCTCACCCTATCCACATGCCCTCTGGTTTTCGGTTTTCTGATGCTCTGAGATAGATACTGGCTGTCTGCTCTGAATGTTCTGTCCCTCTGAATGTTTTCCCCTCTCACCCTATCCACATGCCCTCTGGTTTTCCGTATTCTGATGCTCTGAGATAGATACTGGCTGTCTGCTCTGAATGCTCTGTCCCTCTGAATGTTTTCCCCTCTCACCCTATCCACATGCCCTCTGGTTTTCGGTATTCTGATGCTCTGAGATAGATACTGGCTGTCTGCTCTGAATGCTCTGTCCCTCTGAATGTTTTCCCCTCTCACCCTATCCACATGCCCTCTGGTTTTCCGTATTCTGATGCTCTGAGATAGATACTGGCTGTCTGCTCTGAATGCTCTGTCCCTCTGAATGTTTTCCCCTCTCACCCTATCCACATGCCCTCTGGTTTTCCGTATTCTGATGCTCTGAGATAGATACTGGCTGTCTGCTCTGAATGCTCTGTCCCTCTGAATGTTTTCCCCTCTCACCCTATCCACATGCCCTCTGGTTTTCCGTATTCTGATGCTCTGAGATAGATACTGGCTGTCTGCTCTGAATGCTCTGTCCCTCTGAATGTTTTCCCCTCTCACCCTATCCACATGCCCTCTGGTTTTCCGTATTCTGATGATCTGAGATAGATACTGGCTGTCTGCTCTGAATGCTCTGTCCCTCTGAATGTTTTCCCCTCTCACCCTATCCACATGCCCTCTGGTTTTCGGTATTCTGATGCTCTGAGATAGATACTGGCTGTCTGCTCTGAATGCTCTGTCCCTCTGAATGTTTTCCCCTCTCACCCTATCCACATGCCCTCTGGTTTTCGGTATTCTGATGCTCTGAGATAGATACTGGCTGTCTGCTCTGAATGCTCTGTCCCTCTGAATGTTTTCCCCTCTCACCCTATCCACATGCCCTCTGGTTTTCCGTATTCTGATGCTCTGAGATAGATACTGGCTGTCTGCTCTTTGGCTTCTGGCACTCTGGGAAAAACAACCAGTTTGTGCAATTCCCGTTTCTATATCTCCTCTTCAAACTCCTCTTTCAAATGTCTTCTATACACTGTCCAAATCGTCGGCACCCTTTCTATAATAGGTTGACTGAAACTGAATGCAACAGTCCAGATGCACCTTAACTTGAGGTTTACAAATCTTTGAGACTCTTGAACATAAACTATTCAGTAATAAATGTAAGAATGTAATAGACTTTTATGAACTTCTCTAATTTGCTGGAGCGCAAACGAAATTTGAGAAGAAATGTTCACTCTCCAAATGAATGGGGAGACCAGGCAAATAATAAAATCTACACTTAAATTGGCAGTTGAATAGATTTAGCATGACTCTTTGTGAATAAAAGAATGAGAAGCGTCAGATACAACGTTAGATATGTAAGAGAGCGCGAGCGAGCGAGCGAGAGAGAGAGAGAGAGAGAGAGAGAGAGAGAGAGAGAGAGAGAGAGAGAGAGAGAGAGAGAGAGAGAGAGAGAGAGAGAGAGAGAGAGAGAGAGAGAGAGAGAGAGAGAAAGTCAAATTGACATAGGCTCTGGGTGCTCAGGCCTCTTCACACAACCAGCTGACTTTTACCTCACCCTCACTGACCCAGTTTCCTTCTCCTACTCACAGGGAAAGAGTTCATTCAAATCCGATATCGCTGCCTGTCGAGACACAAGCAACAGGGCAGCCTTTCCTCTCTCGCATACAAGGTGTATTGCGGAGCACAGAGACACTGACAGCCCATCAGTTCCACAATTTCAGACAGCTGAAACATTCGGTTCGCGCTGAGACCAAGTCCCAGGTATACATTTCCTATAGAGCTGCTACACTGAATTACAGATGGTCAATATTTCCATTGTATGCTGTACCGCTGTCCTCCAGGTAGAGGTACACACTCAGACCCCAAGTCCCACCGCACGGGACTGAGAGGACAGCAACAGCAGGGAAACGGTAAACAGACCGGACATTTGGCAAATAAAGAATGTGATGATAGTGGAATTTCAGAAAGGTACTGATAAGGATCTGGGATTGTGGATAATGTACTCGTGTGGACCGAGAATTAGTCAGCAGTTCGAAGGCAGAGAATGAATTAATGGATCATGCTCAAACTGGGAAGTTGTGATCAGTAGCGTGACACAGGGTTTGCTCCGAGACCGAAGCTGTTCATGGTCTACATCAGTGATTCGTATGTGGGAGTATATCCATCTATGCTGCTGTTACCCTTCTGCCCCCACATTCAGGTCGTTAATAAAAATCACGAAAAGCAGAAATCACAGAAACGATCCTTGTGGGGCACCACTAGTCACAACCCTCCAATGCAAATGTACTCCCTCCACCATGACCTTCTGCTTTCTGCAGGCGAGCCAATTCAGTATATACCTGGCCAAACTTCGCTGGATCTCCTGCCTTCTGACTTTCTGAATAAGCCTACCGTGTGGAACCTTGTGAGCTGATAACGAGCGGGAATAAATAAAGTGCTCCCAACTCACTCACAGTCACACACAATTAACTGACCGGCGACACCGAGTGACAGTTTGAATATCTAAAACTTTTAACGCGAGGAAATGTCAATGTATTTTAGTGATGTTTAAGTTGCCCACGAGAATACCGTCTTCATATGGCACCTGTCCAAAATTTATCTCCAGAACAATTCCTCGAGGTCTAAGTATTTTTTTTTTTTTGATGATAGGGTGTGGGGTCTGAGGTCTGTCCAGAACTCTCTCAAACTACTGATTGCTCCCTTTCTGCTCTGAGTTCTACTCACAGTCCATCGATAGACGAACTCTCCACGGGTTCTTCGCTTTCTGCTGCTGTGTTATTATCGTGCTCTCTCTCATTTTCAATGGCACTACCTTTACTCTCTTTTACTCGACTCTGTCCATTTTGAAACATCTGAACCCGGGATTGTCCACAAGCCATTCCTCCCCTTGTGATTGTCAAGACGCTGCGATAGCGCAGAGTAAATCAACCAATGTAACAATCTATGCCCAGTGGCCTACCTTAACTGTTTGACGTGTGCAATCTTCCGTGGATTTTGCGATTGAAGGATGGCCAGGCACACGGTTGATTGAATTTTTGACATATTTGCCAAACCAGTTTTATTCGGAGACTGTGCTGAATTGCAATTGGAGATGGACGTTATCTGTACAGATGGCCATTTAATGTAAATACATACCTCATTCCATTCTTTAGCTCGTTTCTGAATTTCTTCAGTGCCAGTGTATAGATACAAGTATTGGTGCACAAACTGAGTGATTGTAACATGAACCCAAATTGCTGTAGTATATATACAGGAGAACTCAAATATTTGTCCTGATAAAAATAGTTTTGTGGTTGCCATTTCAGGGAACGAATTACAAAGGGTATCCACAATAATATGAAATTAGCTGATATAGCAAACAAAAAAATCATCGATTTTCTGCGTTTTTCCACCTCGTTATCGTTCAGATTTTCATTGATATTCCGAAGCCCTCTGCAAATTCTATTTGCGGCAATGATATGTCTTACTGTTAACCCATTGAACACTAGAATTAAACCGATCGGTAACAAGGGTCTAAAACTGCTATCCAGTGTTTCGTATATTTTCCACAGGGGTAAAGTACCGTATTCGTGTGTGAATGCGCAACGCCACGGTATGTTGTCAATAATCATGTAAGGCTCTATGGCAAAGTACAAGGGAACACATTTCCCGCAGATCACTATAACCATCATCAAGATCACCACCGTTGCTGTTCTCTCAGTGCAATATCTTTCCTGCAGCTTTCGAGAACATATTGCGATGAAACGATCGAAGGTAAAACTGACTGTAAACCAAACAGAGCAGTCTATTGTTGCAACAACAAAGATATATATCAGAGCGCATACAGGAGTGATGAGCAGGGATCTGGAATAAATGTAGATATTGTTGGTGTGTTGCACTAAAGCAGCAATGATAACCACCATCAGATCCGCTGATGCCATTCCAACCAGGTAACGGGTGATGCATTTGGAGAGTCCGCATTTTCCCCGGGATAGGATCACAATCGCGGCTAAATTAACTACAAGAAATTTGGAGGGAGGGGTGAAAAAAAAGCAGAAACATCGTTAGGTGCAACTGTTTGAATTCCCAATATTTTTTTCGATGCTCTGCAGGGTATACATTTTGTAGGAAGTGGGGAGCAGGAATCCAGTCTGTCTGGGCTTCGTCGGTGCACTACAGCGAGTTGACTATAATGGACTGGAGAGACAGTGGGCTGGCGACCTTCCGACAGTTCAGAACGGCGTCTCATTTCCACAACACACGTGAACGATCAACCGCTCCATAAACAACAGCATTCCCATTACTTGAGGTGAAACATCTGAAGGGATTATATGTAGTGGGAACAAAGTGGAATCAATCAGATAGAAAGCACACGTTCTCTTTACCTGACAGATTGAAGAACAGACCTGCGTCTCGAAAATAGATTGGTGCATCATTTGAAAAAGCTATCGTATTGTTTTTGTGAGGTCAATGTATCCGTATTGACAAAGACATAGATGTAGAGAACCATGGAACAGTATCGATTCAGAAGTCCGAGCAAGGTGAAATTATGATACTGTTCCAATATCGGCACCAACGTTATTGACAGGAAAAAAATCACACGGTAAAAATATGGAAGATGAAAACAAAGCTATTAGATGCTTGAACCCCTTCAGTCTAGAGAGAGAAAAAAATCAGACGAGGGAAGAATTTGTGCTGGCAGAATGTCCTAGCTGTGCAACGAAACAAAAGCAAGACGATGCCTACACAGAGAGTGACCAGATCCAGTATCTTACCAGGGACACCTATCGCTACAATTACAGGATAGAAAACGGCCGCGATGTAGTAAATTGCTGGATATTACATATTCCGGCAGAAGCAGCGTTCAGATGTACGCTAACTGCTCGTATGGATCGTTAATCGGTGTTACGCATTTATATGCAATTGAGAGCAATTTCACTGAGGCAATTAGTGTGGTTACCACGTCAGTCACATCAGGGACGTCCTACCACACAGAACCTGACATTAATGTTTTTTTTCTTCACACTGTCACTGTGCCATGAATTTGTCTCCTCAAGGGATGCTTCAAGTTAAAGCTGAAATTAATATCACCATTGCCAATTTGATTTCCAAGGCACGTGGGTTCAGCTTCTGAAATGCAACATTTTCTGATCAGTTTTATTTTTAACATAGGCTACCAAATGAATAATTAACATCGACAATCAACTTCAAACAGACTTATTTTTTCACATTCAGCCGAGCACATCCACCTGTGACATTGGGGGCGGGACTTTAGCTCGGCAGGTGAAATGGAATACACCTTATTGAACGGGGAGATAGCATCATTTATTTCCTTCACTTGTTCTAGTCATTTAGAAAGGCACAAATAACAACTGATGACATGTATCAAAATAAAACACGCTACATGTACGTTCTTCTAAGCATATAAAAGAGATCGACTACAATATTCCTGGGGCCTTTGATAATAGAAGTTTTCACGCCCACGCTACTTTAACTGCGGTTTGTGGACAGATTGGTGAACGTTCGTTTCTGGGTTAGCAGAGAGTGGATGATTGATTGACTGTGACAAGGGTACTATAGGATTCATGCTGGGTCCATTGTTAGTTATCATGTATTTTAATGATTTAGATGACCATGTGGAAAACACTATCAGTAGAATTAAAGATGAACCCTAGATTGGGAGCGTTTTACAGGCAGGAACTCTATCCAAGCGAGCAGCTTGACGTTGACTGGCTGAAAAATGGGTTGACAAATGGCAGATGGAATTTAATACAGACATGTATGCGGTGGGCTCTGAGGAAAGATACAACAGGTTAAGAAGCAAATATTGAATAGGTGGATTTAGTGTGCGGTATTTCAAAAGAGACGCGGGGCTACAGAGCGATAATTCCAGGAAAGCGGCGTCACGGGCAGCTCACTGTGCTGTAATTGAGCTCCAGTCACGGTGGCCTTCACAATCAGATCACTGAGCACAGGAGTTGAGACGTTATGTTGTAGCTGTACAACACGTTGGCGAGTTTGTAGATGGAATATTCAGGTTTGTTCCGATCCGCTACCTGCAGTTTTGAAATGTCAATAAGTTTCAAAGTGTGCAGCGATAAATTGAATGGAAGAGCTCGGAGACTGAGGACAAGAGTTAGAGGGATAGGTTGAATAGGTTAAGAATTTATTCCACTGAGAGCAGGAAAATGAATGGAGTTCTTACAGAAGTATATAAAATTGTGAGAGTTACAGACTGGGTGAATGCCCGGTGATTTCCCCCATCCTCTGAGTGAATCTACAACTGGAATTCATAGGTTTGGGGTGAAAGGGGAAATATGCAATAGGGATATGTGGTAAATCCTATTCACTGAGAGTGTCGAGCGTGTGTGGAAGGAACTGTGAGCGAATGCGGTGGTTGCAGATTCAAAGATATCATTTCAGTGAAGGTTGTGTAGGTACGAGGATGAGAGACGGACAGAGGGTGCAGATAAATGGGACGAGGTGGAAGATCACAGCGGGATGGTCTGGATGGGCGGAAGAAACTATTTCTGATATAAATCTATCAGCCCATGACTGTCCCTTTTCAATATCCCCGGTGTCTTCTCATTTTCCTCACCAATCAGAGTCTGTGCAGAACATATTCTGTGACTTTTGTGGTACTGTTCCGATGGGAGATCGTCGACCTATTGGAGAAAAGGGGGGAGAGAGAGAGAGAGAGAGAGAGAGAGAGAGAGAGAGAGAGAGAGAGAGAGAGAGAGAGAGAGAGAGAGAGAGAGAGAGAGAGAGAGAGAGATGAGAGAGAGAGAGAGAGAGAGAGAGAGAGAGAGAGAGAGGAGAGAGAGAGAGAGAGAGAGAGAGAGAGAGAGATTGACAGATTAATACTGCATTGTCTGCACGGGCCGCTCCACACAGCCGTCTGATTTCTAGCTCTCCTTCACTGACAGTTTCCTTCTCCTACCCACAGGGAAAGACTTCATTCGAATCAGATCTCACCTCCAGTCCCGGGGACAGGGTACGGAACAACCGCACCTTTCTCACACATATGGTGTGTTACAGAGCACCGAGAGACCAGCAGCTCATCAGTTCCACAGTCTCAGACAGTAGAGATATTCCATCCCACCATAAGCCGAAGATTCGTACACACGTTTCCAATACAACTGTTAAAGTGAACCACATACAGTCAATCTTTCTATTGTATTCTGTACACAGTGTCCTACAGGCAGGGACAGAGTCAGCGTGTGATTAGAAAAGGATAAACAGATGGAAAATTGTGGACTGAAGAATGTGGTTTGGGTGGAATGTGAGGATGTTTCTGATAAACTCTTGGGATTGCGGCTAATGTACTTCTGTGGACTCAAAAAAAAAATCAGCAGGTTAAAGGCAGAGAGACGCAATAAATGGGCTGTTTTCGATGTTGAAAGTGGAGACCGGTGGGGTTACACAGCGATCTGACCGAGTCTCCAGCAGTTTTCCCTACAGGGAAATGCACTCTACGCTGGCCTGACATTCCTCGCACTCCCGATCACCACGTATCCGTGGGCTCCTCCTTATCTGCTATGGCTGGTCTCTCGTTGCTGAAGTGCTATCATCCAGGCGTATTGGGTGCTCCGGATACTTACAGTGTTTCTCATTATTTGAACTCTTGGATCTCCATCCCATTGGCTCTCCGTCACCTGAGCTATCTGGGTCACCTTTTCACTGGTCATTGTACAGGAATACAACCAACATAATATCATAGCTCTGCCTACCCCTGCTTTGTTTACTTGTTTTAACTCTGATTGGTCCAGGCCAGTTAAGAGACGACACCAGAAGACTCTAACGAGATTACAGGTTGCTTCTCATTCAGTTGGCTGCCCAGAGGACTCCTATGGAGCCAAATTGAACAATTGCATTCTATATAAAGTACTAACGCTCACTAACTAAGTTTGCCGAATTTATACTGACGGCATTCTCTGCTATTTCGTGAAATAATTATGCCCGATTTTTTCCCCCATTATTTCTGCCTTCCATCGTCGCGGTTGATATACACTGAGCAATCAATTATGGGGGTATATTAAATTGGTATTACAGCAGCATATGTTACTATTCTTATCCACGGATATATTTGAACGTTTGTCCCCCAATTCCAAAACTTATTCCAAAAGCCTTGGTAGCTGAATAGTTCATTTGCCTTACCGGCAAGTGCGTTAATTTGTTCAGTGTGTTCCGTCCAGTGATGGATTATCTCCCTTGCCTCCTACACAACACATGTCCAGGTTGTAGTCAAGTGAGGGATTGGTGGCAACTGAGTAACAACATACTCCCACAGATAATCATCTGTATCAGTGCATTGGATCTGGAAGTTCTCCTTCATTACTGTGCATAACATAAATTTCAGTCCTCTACTTTTCCTTTGTCAGATCGTATCACACGTGCCCGTTGAGAAGATACTTCTTCTTTTTGTTATTCACTGAGTGTTTTCCAAGCAGTGATATCACTGTTGACACATTGGTTCGCAGTACTGGCACTGGAGCAAACTTACTCTGTCTCAGTCACGGTTAACGTCATAGCAACGAAATACAATATTTTCTTCATGTTGAATGAAACCTCTAACACAACAGGGATATCTGCTCTTATTTCCAGTGAAAATCTTAAGTTATTTTAAGTCCATATTTTATTTTATTTTCCAGACCGTCCAATCCGGATTCCCAGTTGTATTTGGACTCAGGGCGTCTATTTCACCTCACCCAATTTTGTTTCGGAAATGTGGAGGAGGACAAGCACACGGATATTTTCCTTTCTTTTTGATTTGTTAACAAAACTGCCCTTTTTTATCAGGATAAGGGAACAGACAATCAACCCATTGATAGAACTTGTCCGAATATTGTTGGAACAGCTGTTCCATTCTCAAGTCACCCAAGTCAGGGCCGTCATGTACATCTGGTACTGATGGTGATAACATTCCTGTTTCTCCTCCACCAATTTCAGATGGTTAATACAGTACTTCCCACATTTTATCTGTGGAAGTCAATAGTTTGTACACTGATGGACTTGGTTTGCCTATAATTTCAAACAGACCTGCAAAAGCTTCGAATTAATAATGAAGGTTTGTGTATTCTAATCATCACTCTTTGTCCTGAACAATTCAGAATCCAGACTGATCACTGAGTCAAAGTAGGTTTTTCTCTGCTGTTTCCTCTTCCCTTTTTGGTGGACTGCCACATAACTGGCCTCTTTCATGGACTGTATCATTGTTGTACCAACATTTCTGCCACAAACCCACTGATTTTGTGTTCCAACAAATTTCATCCAAACAACTCCTCTAAACCTTCCATGTCCCTTCCTGTGATGTATTTATAATGGGAGTAACCTGTTGAAAATGCTAATGTATTCCATATTATCATCAAAGCATAATGCTGTCCCATGTTGTTGCCCCATTTCCTTTCCACACTTCCTCTTGATTGCGGTCTACGGAGTTTATGAAAGTGCCATGACATCTTCCATTATCTGGGCTGTGAAATGTGCGCCTTAATCCATTTGTGTACTCCGGGGTTGTCCCCAGCAAGTGACTATCCTTTCCGAAAAGATTTTGAATTGTCCTTTGCTGTGTCTGTCATAGCTGAGAAAGCTTGTGTGCCTTATTCCGTTTCGATACTCCGAGCTAGACCCAGCAAGTGAATATTTATTCACCCACGTCATAAAGCTATCTATTCTTACCACGGTATATCTGTATCCTCCTGGGGCGGGCGGTAAGAAAAATAATTTAATCTATTTGTAAAGTAGTCCAAGGCCCTTCTACCGATCTGATGTGTTGAAAGACTCTTGTCCTTACATTTCTGTGAGGATTAAATTATGCACAAATCAAGCAAGTTTTCACAGAATATCAACACCATCCTCCTTCTTAGGCCACCAGCCCACTTTCCTGACCTTTTCTGTGGAGTGTTTGCATCCCTGGTGTCCCCATGCAATATGGTACCAACGGGTCATTTGGTTTCTTCCTCCTTCTGGAACCAGAAGCTATTATTCACGTTCCAACAATTCGTCAACTTTTCAATTTCCCTTTATGAATCCATATTATTTCCGTTTCCCTCCTTAAATATATATTGCAATAGCAGAACAGATGCGAGGAGCTGCCGAGCAGTTGAAACAAGCCCTCCGGCTGCCCACAGAGGCAAATGTTCTGTAAGTCTGTTGCAAACTACATACGATCAGATTGTATGTCAGACTCTGGTGAAAAACTTTCTGGCTCTAACCTGGTATGCTGCAGCTGCCAATTCAGCTGCCTGTGCACTCATGGGTTTCGGTAGTTTTATGCTATAGTGTACATATCCTGGTCATGTTCATCCTCTACAAATGTGCCTCACCCAGTTCTCCTCTCACCATCCTGTACTGCTGAGGAAATACATACAAAAATAATTGTTCCTTTGTGCCTTTGTTCTCAGTCATTACTTTATCTGATCTTTCACCCTTTTCTTTTTTTTATTTCTGATACAAACAGATCCTTGAGATCATTTGCTTTCATACCTTGAGACATATTTTCACTTCCCTGGTACAGCAGTTTATCGGCTAAGATTAAGGTTGTGTTTATACACTTTCCACTAATAGTTATTCCTTGCAACAACAATGCCCATCTAATGACTATTCTGTGGATTACTCAATCATTTTGAGTCCTTCCGTCTACCGGTAATTGTATGGGCGTGTGTTCTGTCAGAACTGAAATTCGCATTCTGGGAGGCTGATTTATTTGGGAAGCACCAGAGGATGCTGCAGAAGACATGGAACCTCTGGTTTTGAGTTGCAGGGTACCATTGGAAAAGATTGTTTTGATGTGATCTTAGCATCTGCCATTTAATAAGTACCCGGGATTTCAGTTTAGAGAGCGTGCAGTTTCAGTCCGGATTCAGTATTTTGCTTTCATCATCACCTATGACTCTAAATTACTGTAAATTATCCCAGTGCTGCAGGATGGTCAAATTAATGTCTGTTTCTCAGAACACTCTAATAGCTTATCACAGTCCAGATATAGTTGTAGAGTGTTCCGCTGATTAGACCTACCGTGCGGAAAGTCTCCATCCACTGCCTCCTCGGACTTCCCTTACTCAGCCAGTTCTGAATCTATGCAACCAGCTTTCACTAGATCCCAGGTCTGAATCAGTGCTCCACATGGAACCAAGTCAAACAGCTTAACCATTAGCCTTAACCATTAACCTTACCACGACTGTTCTGACTTCATCGACCAATGTTTCACTTTTTTCATGGAAAGTATACTGACTCATAAGGGACGACCTGTCCTCACAGAACCATGCTGACCTTCCGCAACCAGGATGCGTTTCTCCGGATACTCATAAATTCTGTCTCTAAGTAACCTTTCGTAAAACTTGCCCACCACTGACCGAAGACTCACTGGCCTGTAACTCTCAGGACTACATTATATTTCTTGATAAGAAAAATAACATTTGCCGTTCTCTGTGGCCAGTGATGACTCCAATGTCATGTCCTAAAGCGCAGCAACATCTTCGCTCGCTTTCTCTGATTACCTGAATTACATCCCTTGTAGCAACGGGGAAAGAGTTATTTTCATGTTTTCCCTGTTTCTAGCTCGTAATTCTGAACTTTTGCATGTACCGGCACATCCGTCGTGTTTCGCTGTATCCACATTCATCAATGTCGTGCTCACTGGTGAATATTGAAGCAAAGTATGGGTAAGGACGTTCACTGCCTCCTTGCACTCCAGACACATGCTTCCTCTTTTATCGCTCATCTCTCCCACTCTCTATCTGGTCATTCTCCTGTTTTAAACCTTCGAGGCCTTTTCATGCCCGCTTCGAACTCTTCAAAGTCCATTGTTAAATTCCTCCTGGCTACACTGTGTCTTTCCATAGCCCTGCCTGATTCTTTCTTCCCAAACCTTAAATATATTCCTTTCTTTTTCTTGAAGATGTGATCCTTATCTCTTTCTAACCAGGCTGACTTTAGGTTCCCGCCTCAATGAAACAAGCCTAGACTGAAACCCAATCTAGTCTCCCATTAAAAACCTCCATATTTCCGTTGTGGATTAGAAGGAACAAAATCTGTCCCAAATTTGTCTACCAAGTTCCTATCAAATAGCATCAATTAAATACATTCTATACTGTCTGCTCCTACCCCAGTGTAAGGTATTAGTAAATGTCGAATAGCTGCGCTCTATCGCTCTGAAATGCTGACCCGCAAAGAGATCTGTTACCCAACCCGTTTCACTTTCCGGTACCAGATCTAGGATGGACTGTTCGCTAGTCCGCCAGCCCGCTCATTGTGATAAGACTCCTTCTCGGACGGAACCGAGAAATTCTGTCACGTCCAAACCTTTGTAAACAGACGAAGTGCCCATGAATATCGGTGAAGTTTAATTTGCCTGTGACAACAACCATATCAAAATGGCACCAGTCCAAAATCTATCTCCGGATCAGTCACTGTCTCTGGTTGTTGTTTTCGTTTTGGTGAAGGAAACTCTCTACAGAATTCTCCCAAACGAGTGTCGCTTCCCTTCCTACTTCTGAGTTCCAATCACAGTCTATTAACATACAATTCCTTCACAGTGTCCTCCCTTTCGCAGCTGTGTCACTATCACACTCTCCCTGTGTTTAAAAGGTTTTCCGTTTACTCTCTTTTACCCGACTCTGAACATTTGGAAACATCTGAACCCCGAGATATCCCGAAGTCATTCCTCCCCTTGAGATTGAATTGACTTTATTTCTTCCACATACATGAGGAATAAAAATCTTTAGGTTACGTCTCCATCTAAATGTACAATGTGCAATCCTAGAAATGTAAAATTGTAAGAAACCGAACAGTCAACGTAACACAGGAAAACACTGATATCAGCGTGAGTTAATCAGTCTGATGACATGGTGGCTGAAACTGTCACGGAGCCTGTTGGTTCTGCATTTTATGTTGCGGTACCATCTCCCGGATGATTGTCAACTCTCTGCGATAGTTTGGAATTCATTATTTTGATGATGGCCAGGGACATAAATGTTTGAATTTATGACATATTTGCGAAATCTACTAATTTTCAAACTCCGTCGAATTGCATTTGGAGTGGGAGTTATCTACAGAGATGGCCATTTAACGTAAACACACACTTCACTCCATTCTTCAATTCTTTTCTGAATTTCCTCTGTGTCAGTGTATAGATACAAGTATTGGTGCACATACTCAGAATTTGGAACATTGCCGCAAATTGCTGTAGTATATATACAGGGGAACTGAAATATCTGTCCTGGTAAAAGTAATTTTCCACTTGCCATTTCAGGGAATGAGCTACATAGGGCATCCAAAACAATATGAAATTAGCTGAAATTGCAAACAATAAAATCATCGATTTTCTACGGTTTTCCACCTCAGTATCTTTCTCTTTATCTCTGCTCCTCCGAAGACCTCTGCGGACTCTATTTGCCGCAATTATATGTTTTACTGTTAACCCATTGAAGACAAGAATTAAGCCGATTGGTAGCAACGGTGTTAAAATGCCATCTAGAAATTCCATTCCTTTCCACACGGGTGAAGTAGCGTATTCATGAGTGAGGGCGCAACGCCACGGCACGTTGTCAATAATGACATAAGGCTCAATGGCAAAGTAAAACGGGGCACATCTCCCACAGCTGAATACAATAACGGTCACGATAACCACCGTTGCTGTTCTCTCAGTGCAGTATCGTTCCCCGAGCTTTCGACAACATATTGCGATGAAGCGATCAAAGGTAAAACTGACCGTAAACCAAACAGAACAGTCTCTCGTCACAAGAAAAAATACACCAATAACGGCGCATACAGGAGTGATGAGCAGGGATCTGGAATAAACGTAGATATTGTTGGTCTCTTGCAGTAAACCGAAAAATACAACGACCATCATATCCGCTGCTGCCATTCCAACCAGGTAACGGGTGATGCATTTGGAGAGTCCGCATTTTCCCCGAGATAGGATCACAATCGCCGTTAAATTAACTACAGGAAATTTGGAGAGTGAAAGAAAAAAATAACACAACACAGAATTATCGTTTGCTGCAAATGTCTGAATGCCCACCATTCTACCAATGCTATGCAGCGTCTAGTTATTTAGAAAGTGAAAAGCAGAAATTCAGTTTGTGCGGATTGTCCGTGCGCTCCGGTTGGACAATAATAGACAGAAGTGGCAGTGGGTTTGCGGCTTTCCAACAGCTAGGAAGCAGGGATCTGATATTCCCCGACTCATGTACCGGTGACCGGTCGCTCGCCCCATAAACACAACGATTTCCATGATTTGACGTAAAATTGCTGAAGGAATTGCTTGTAGTGAAATTATGACATTTAATGCATAAGGTATAATTTAGTGCATAAGGTATAATTGAGCGCAGCTATTCGACTGGCCGGGCAGTTGAAAAAAAGCTTCCGAACTGGAAAAGCGACCACTATTGTTTGAGAGAGCCGAGCAAGCTGAAAATGTGAAACTATGGCAATATCGCCACCAACGTATAGACAAACAAAATAACATCACGTTGAAAAAATATGGAGACTGAATAGCAAATCTATCAGATGCTTGAATTCTCAATTCGTGAAACAGATTTCAGACGAAGGTATCATCTGTGCTCAGTAAAAGTACAAACAGTGCAGCGGAACAAGAGCAAGACGACGGCACCATACATAGAGTGACCAGTTCCAATACCTTACCAGGGATACTGATCGCTACAATTGTAGGATAGAAAATGCCCGCGATGTAGTAAATCGCTGAATATCCCATATTCCGTCAGTTGCAGCTTTCAGTTGCACGGAACATTCCACTGCTCATATAGACTGGTGATCGGTTTTACAGAGTTATATGCAAGTCAGAGTAATTCCACTGAGGCAATTAGTGTGGTTATGACGTCAGTGACATTAGAGACAAACAGCTACTTAAACATTGACATTAAAGTGTTTTTCACTCCGCACCGTGCCATAAATTCCTTTCCTCCAAGGGATGTTACAAGTTATTAACTTTTTAAACAAAAGATAATATGAACGTTAGCAAGGTAAATTTCCAAGACACCCGACTTCTGCTGCTGAAGTGGGACCTTTTCTGATCAGTGTCATTTCTAACATAGACCATCATTCTGAATAATCAGCATGGACAATCAACTTCAAACAGATTTATTTTCTCACATTCCGCCGACCACATTCGCTTCCGACTTTGAGAGTGGGACATTGGCTCGGCAGGTGAAATGAAGTACACGTTATTGGGGGGGGGGGAGTGGGGTTAGGATTATTTTTCCTTTCGCTCGTTCTAGTCGCTTCTAATAACTTGAATGTCGGAAGTAACAACTGATGACATGTTTCACAATAAAGCACGTTGTACGTCTGTTATGGTAAGTATGTAAGGAAGATCGACAGCAATATTCCAGGGATTTTGATAATAAGAAAGTTACAAGCCCACGCGCCATTAGCTGCAGTTTGCGGACCGATTGCTGAACGTTCTTTTCCTGCACACACACACGAGATGTCCGATATGAGGCATTGAACCACTCCCAGGGAAAGACTTCACCACTTTACACCATACACGTGACGTGTGGTGCATCTATTTAAATTTAAAGACTTGAGCCAGAGCTGCCACAACTCTACCACCATTTCTCCATCAATACTCCGTTTGAACAGAAGCAGAAACTAATATCAGTGATCTGTCCGCAGGTTCCCAGGCTGCTCTAATGTTTGCCAGCGAGACTGAATGAAATACCATAAAGTGCAATATACATTACATTCGCACTGAAAGTACGCGCTGAAACACCAAAACTGCTGTTTATGTCCCCTCGAAACATTTTTGAGTTACTACATTTTCCCCGTGTGAGAATCGCACGTTGACTTCCAATTTTATTCAGACACTTCAAACTAAAAGAAAGCAAAGGCCGGGGAATTTTGTGTAAAATCAGAACACTAGAACCTGCAAAATAATGATAATTAATCTTTGAAGATACAGAAAATACGGCAAACGTCAAGCGTGTGAAGATGGTTTGTTTGGTCCTTCAATGGTTTCTGTCCGAGCTTCAGGCCGAAGGGTCAATTTATGTGTTGGAATGTGTTGTTCTCCGTATTCTTCTTTCAGCCTGTTCGGATCATTGTTGAAGATGAGGATGATGAGCAAAGTGGGCCATTCAAGTAGGATGCCAGAAACCGGGGGATTTTTTTTTTTTTTGGTGAGGGACACTGTGTGGTCTTGGGGCTGTTGTTCAAAGGGCTAAGAAGAGCGAAGACGCTGAAGAGAACCGGTCGTAGGATGCGATCCGGTGGTCGACCCGTTTGTCCGGAAGGTAGAGTGAGCTTCCACGCAGACCGAGGGGCAGCGCGTGTGTGACCGAGAAGTACAAGATGAGCTCCAACTTGTGCACATTTGACTGCTTAATTAGAATGGGCTACGTTCTTTTTGTTTTATTTTCTATCCCTTAAGTTAAGATTCATCAATAAGACCATAAGACATAGCAGCAGATGCAGGCCATTCGGCCCATCCAGTCTGCTCCGCCATTCAATCACGGGGTGATCCAATTCCTCCAGTCACCCCCACTCGCCTGCTTTCACCACATATCCTTCAATAAAATATAATTCCTTTAATCGTATGCAGTGCACTGTCTGTTATTTCGTGCCATTAATTTGTAACAGCGTAGCAAAACTGCGGTTTGACGTGGGAGAGCCGTTCAATCTCACCAGCGTGTTTGGCATTAACGGGGAGAGGCTCTCCTGGATTTACGCAGCCAAGGAAGCCAGATGTGGGGTCTATAAGGAACAATTTGTTTGAAACCTCTGGTGGAGGGCAGGTAGTGCTCCACACAGGGGCAGCTTGTCCAGAGTTGGTCTGCGCCTGCCACCCTGCTCTCACATGGCTCAATGTAACGGTTTGCCTGCGACAGTGGCAACACCCTGGTACACCCCTAAGACAGGCGGGCTAAACCAGTGGTGATAGCTGGAAACCTCCAGGACTGGTGAGATAGGGATTTACCTACCCCAGCAAGCGAAACCATTTCCCGGACTGGGAAGCTGACAACTATAAGATCCAAAGACCAACAAGGCGATGCTGCAACACTTCATTGAGAGTGAAGGGCAAAACAAGGCACAGAATGCGTCATTGCTTTCACCGCAACCGAGGGAGTCGCCGATCTGGACCATTATTCCTACCATTGAGCCAAGATTCTGAAGCCCGAAAGAATAAAACTGCCCATGAGAAAAAGGTTTTTTTTTACAATGAAATTATTCCCCACATGTTTAGACTATTGTCAGAAACGACGGACAACGGACACCAACAAAAATAATTAAAGATTAATAGGAATTAAAATAACAAACCAGATCAAGCAGCACCAAAGACAGTGCTAACATCGATATTCTTTCGGGATTTTATCTTGCATGATTCTCAGTTATTTCTCGTGCACCTTATTTTCCAGCTATGATGCTGTTTTATCCATAGAGGTTGCCACTACGGCTATTTCAAAGAAAGGGTTTTTTTCAGTGTCTCGCCAATGTGCCTATATATAGGTGGATATATAGATAGATAGATTGAAAATGATTATATTTACAAGACAGATAATTTCATTCCCTTTCCAGGCTGTGAAGAGACAACTAGGGATGTTTCCCTGCTTCCAAACGATCAATTCCTGCAATGAACAGGACTGTCACAGATCTACAGGCTGATCACTGACCACACTGGTGTTATCAGCGCTTCCTCTGACATGCCACCGACAACATAGAAAATGTCTCTGCTTGTCCTGTTCACTCAATACTGCAATGTTATTATCACAGCTTATTCGGTCCCACAATGTCTCACACTAAAAATATCACTGTTTATTCAAAACCATCTCTCAGTATGCTGGTAATTTCATTGCTTTGTCTAGGCTCATCATGGAAACTGGGAAAACAAGATCTCTGACCATAAAACTATAATACCATAATAATATCGCTCTTTTTTAAAATGCTCCTTGGCACAATCACACTGTTAGTAGTGATGTCGAGTCATCACTGACCAGACTGTCAGCAGATATCAGGACGTATTGGTCATGTTTTTAGTCGTGAATGTCCGCACCCTTGCAGCAAATAAAATTCTGATCTACTCAAATTTCAGACAGCGGCATCAATATCTCAAATGTGCCATAAATACTGACGGTTATCGCACTCTGCACGGCAGGAGATGGTCACGTGATGTGCTCAGCGTTTCTATGCAACGTATTACGGTCTGGACTTTAGAGGACAGTTCAGAGGACAGAAATGTACGGTCAATGTACCGCCGAGAGAACGAAAGAGCAGGGGAACATAATGACATGGAATCTGGGCTTTTGTTGTTCTTCGCGCAGAGATATCAGGAGTGACCCGGCGGTTAAGGAGAAATATTCACTCTTTTTATTGTTATCACATTGGGCCGTGTTAATCTTTCGAATCACCAGCACATTTTTTTCGTATGTCTAAGGGAAACCCGGTTTCTTTATTGGCAAGCACTGTTACACACTAATTTAGCCTTTCACTGGAAAATAAATCCGGACATCGTTCGGTGCATTCCCTGTTAAACAACCACAAAGGCGAAAATAGGTTCAGCTTCTATTCAGAAGGTTCAGATGAAGGAAACCACCGGGGAACGTAAGACTGCCGAGCCTTCATCACTAACACCTTTACACAACCGATATGTTTTAGTCTAATGTCCCAAACCAGGACTAAAATCAAAATAATTGTTAAATTACCCTGTATTCATGTAAGCATGTGTTAGGTATACTTCACCTTTAAGTACTGTGCTGTACACTTGAGATCAATGTATATGTTTTTGTTGCTTCAAGCAGGCGGGGTGGAACTACCAGTGAGTATTGTTGTACATCACTAAGCAAGTTAATTACAGTCAAGTTGAGATGATGTTAAACCGTTATAGTTCGACACTTGCACAACTACGGAGTACGCTCAGTCATATGTTTGTGTACAATAAAAATCAGACAGTTTTTCTTTTCTAGAAGATTTTGAAATGATTTATAAATATTGCACGAATGAGATAAAACTTTGTAAGGAACCGAATAAAGAGGTCACTGCAGATGGGCAGTAATGTGACACACAGCCGGATGAATGTGCGCAAACTCTCCTCAAGCCTCACTCACGGTCATCTGTCTGAGCTACTGGAGATCCAATACCTGGATTTGGATTGGAGGTCGCCGAATATGAAGTAGGCATATTGACTGTAAGATACGAAGCCCGGAACTGTTACTGGTCTGGTTTATTGTAAAAAAAAAAATCACTACCGTTCAGTATGCAAAATAGTCTGTACGTATACTGGCACGTCACAGTCCGGCCAGTATT
Source organism: Hemitrygon akajei (assembly GCF_048418815.1). Taxonomy (NCBI): domain Eukaryota; kingdom Metazoa; phylum Chordata; class Chondrichthyes; order Myliobatiformes; family Dasyatidae; genus Hemitrygon; species Hemitrygon akajei. The sequence goes on along the minus strand of NW_027331960.1, from coordinate 599,708 downwards.
ATCACCGCTTCTTATGAAACATCACTGAGCTGTAATAATGTTATCACTGCTGGCCAGTCTGACAAAATCATTAGTAGTCGTTAACCCGACTGATAATGTTGTTGCTTCTGCAGCCTCAACTGATCAAAGTGATGACGTCCCGGCGTAACCTCGCCATACACTGACACACATTCCAACGATATCCATATTTTGAATTTCTCCTCTAAGTATAAAATTCAGCTAATAGAAATTCACACAAGATCCACAGTCTTGAGTGGTCTTGCTGGGCGACGAAGACGGTTGGTATTGCGGCAGCAGGTGCAGTATAAGCTAGGATGACCCTCCGTGTCTTCCTCCTGCAGTGGCGCATCAGGGCATTTCTGACGGGTCTTCCACCGTAGCTACACCTGAAGGGAACAACGGGGATTCGTAACCATCATAGAGGCATACGTTTCTCCTCTTATCATCAACCATCTATAAAAAAATAAAATGATTTTTTCTTTCTCCTTTGTGTCTTTTTTTCTCAGCTATTACTTTATCTGATCTTCATTCACCATCTAATGACTTTGCTTTGGCTTGTTGAAGCATTTTGAATCCTTCCATCTATCAGTAATTGTAAGCGGGAGTGCCCTGTTAATATTGGAAGTGGATTCAATTCCATTATGTAGGCGAAATGCTTAATCGCCCAGAGAACCGTAAACAAATGTGTTTTTTTTTTCAAAAGCAGCATCCTCCTGTTCGTTTGTTGACAGCATGCGTAATGCATACAAAACTTGTTTTAAGTTCCCATCCGTCTCCTGTAACAGCATTAGTAAGGGGTGGTATCAGTTGTCGCCACCTGCAATGAGAATGATTCATTGCCTTACTGCCTTACTGGAAAGTCCATCAAGGTGATCCCTAGAGTAACCTACCAGCACCAGAAGTATGCACAGCCCTTTCAGCTGTCCGGAAAGAGATAGTTTCATCACAGATTCTCCTCTTCGCTTTTCAATTTCTCTTTTTCCCAATGTCAAATCATTCACAAATAACAAACTACTTGTTTCATCACCTCTGTTTTTTAGGGTTTACCTTTAGTCTCAATGCAAGTAATAATTGCATTTGTTCTGTCAATAGCCCATAAAGTTCCCACTTTGTTTCAGTCTTCAGGAGTAGATCATCTACAGATTGTTCCAAGCACTCGAGTTTTGAAAAACACTTTATACCTTCCCCTGCGCTGTTGAAATATAGCGAGGAATGGTGGAACCCCTCTAGTAGGGCAGTCCATGTATACTGCAGTCCCTGAAAGGTAAATGCAAACTTGCATTGACACACTTTTCGACTGGAACATGCAAAATCCTTTATTTATTAACGAAACTGTCAAGCATTGCGCTCTTTCATTCTGTTTGACCTCTGACTCCGGGTTAGTTGCTACAGTTGGGGCTGTTAACGGAATTCATTTATTCAGCTATCGATAATCTACTGTGAACCTCCAGTTACCACTTGGTTTTGTCATTAGCCATATGGGTCAGTTATTAGTGGCGGCGATTGGCGTCAGTACTGCTTACTGTCGCAAACTCTGTATTACCGTACTTACATCTGCTTTTTGTTTGGAAACCATATTGATTCTTTGACTAGGGATTTCTCCCTTGATGTTTAAGCTGCCAGCTCCCTTTCCGCAGTAATGCGTGTGCCTTGAAAATGCTCTTGAGGTCTGTGCAATAATTTGCTGCACCGTCTGATCATCGCTCATTTCATCCGGTTTTATCCACATTTCAGCCATTGTGCATATTTTACCCTGATATTTTCCTACTGGGATCTGCATGTGGTGTCTATATTCTTGCCTGTTGGCATCTTCCAAATCATACAATTAACTGGGTCAAAACAAAGCCCTGCCTTGGCTATATAATCACTCTCGCGATATTGTCCTGCTTCCAGGGTGTCTGTATTCTTGCCAGCTGGAGAGAGAGAGTTTTGTTGGTCTTGTAGCGGTGTGCTACACGCAGCGCTAAAATAACGACACGGAGTCGGTAAACTGCAAATAAAGATGATTTTAATTGAACTTCACAGCCTTGCTTTAAAGCCTCCCTCATCCCGCCCTCCCCGGGAGCGGATGTTCGAAGGGACACGTACTCACAAACCCCCGCAGGCTTTTTTCCTTTGTTGCGGACCTGGCCTTTGTGCCTGCGCGCTGGTTATTTGTGAGCCCGTTCGAGAGCGCTAGGCAGTGGGTCGCCACAGGCTTTGTATTTTCTTCCCCACGCTCTAATCACTTTCCTCAGTACCCATGATTCAGTATGAATGGGTTCGGAAGGATCAAACATTTCCAGTGCCATTTAGATTCATCAATTTACTGAGACACAACTGTCCTGAAACATCTATTTGAGGCCTCTGTTCCTAAATGGTCCATCTCTAATGGTTTTCCATGCACCTCTTGGAACACAGTCCATCTCGGACATGTATTGCTCTCTGATGACTAATTGCTTGTATAAGTTCTCGAGGATCGTCCGTGAGCACGCAAGTCCCATTACACAATACAGTATATTTAAGCTGCTGTACCCCGAACGGTGCAGTACATGTTATGTTCTGATTTGATTTGCACCCCGCCCCACTCGCCCTCACTGATATTAACTAGGGGTGCCAATAGTACAGACGGTATCACCAGCTCCTGTTGGTATACCTTTGGTGGGAGTTCCTCGGGAAATGTTGCTTCAGAATTATCATAACCGTATCTAGTATATATTTCTGCTATATCATACCAACAATTCCCTCCCTATTCACCTTCCTCATCTTTTTAGATCAAAAAGCACATATCATACCGCACTGTGCTGTAATTGGTCCCGCTGCTTTTGAATATCTGCTTTAAACACTTCGCACGATCACCAGTTTTGCTCTTCCTTTCCTGTGCTGATTTCTGAATCACATTCATACCCATCTTTAATCACCACACTGATTCCATATTCGATCCATTTTATCCTTGGCTAGTTGGGCTGCTTTCTCTCGTTTTTCACACTGTAACTGAAACTGGTTCGGATGCATCAAACCCATACCTCTCTAAACATCTACCCCTCTCTCTAAACGTTTCTACCTATTTTTAGAGCATTTTGTGTACTCTTCAAATCTATCTCGCTCGGTTTCTGCTTCACGTTGATTTTCTACCGTTTCCTGTTGTACCCTAGCTCGCACAGCTACTTTATGCTGACATCACTTTTGCAAAACCAATCTGTGCCGTTCTGTCTTCGCTTTTTTGTTATAACTCTATCAGATCCTCAATTAAACAGCCAACTGCTTCTGCTTTTGTTAATTGTTGAAACTTCCTGGTCAGCAACTCCCTTGGGCGATTTTCCACACGGAATTCCCAGTAGTTTTCCCTTCACAACCAGGGTGCCCGGCAAACTCCTCAGATGGAGGCGACATCACCAATACGTACTCCTGGAGGTGTCCACTCCAATTGTAACAATCCCTGTACTTCAGACTTGCTGAATTCCTGACGTTTCTTGCATTCTTCATCCTGGGTTACTAACCGCTGTCTACCCAGTCCCATATGTTTCTGTTCCTCATCCACGTGGTCCGACTCGAGTCTAGCGCTGAACAAAGAGAGTTATCCGAGCCCACTCAGGAAAAGTCATTTCTGATGCAGGTATCACTCCTTGTGATAATGATCAGAGAGGTACAGCTGTCTTTCAACTCTGAATGGACCAAATCAGTTAAACGAGGAAACCCCCACAGAGTCCACCGAGACTACAGATTGCTTTATGATACTTTGTCATTTTACATAACAAGTAGCTACTCCTCCGAGAATGTTCTCAGATTCAGCTGGTCATTACATGAAGTTCCTTGTGTCGACATTCAATTGCTATGATTAGGTTCTCCCAGAGCAAGAATCAATGCAGTCTACGCCCTTTACATGACCAATGGCCACTTGTCTGAGAATGGTCGAAGGTTAACCCGGTCATTGCGTGAAACTTCTTGTGTCCAGATTCAAATACTCTGATTAGGTTATCCAAGAGGAAGAATCTGTTCAGGTTTCAGAAGTGGGGTGGAACAGAGACATCTACAAACGTTTTTAGTTTGACTGCTTCCCCTCTCCTTGATTAGTCTGTCGTTTCTTCTGGCCAACACTTAATAAAAGAATATTTTCCCTACACTTACTGGCGTATTGCTAACATCTTAGCAGGAGAACACGGTAGGAAAATCTGAGTTAAGATTATCGGCTGTGTCCTTCTTTGCATAATTTAATCTGCCGCTGTGATTCCGAATACATTTAACTTCCACCTTGACTATTTTTCCCCTAATAAATTGTTGGGGGAAATTTATTGGGGTCAATTTTAGCATTATCGGCCATATCTTTCTCAACATGCATTTTGGTAATCCGAATTTCCGACTTGATTATAAGTCTCATATATTCATAAGCCCTACGGTTAACATCATTACTATATTTTCTCTAAACTTTCTATAGTTGTCTTTTCTTCAATATTTTACGTGTATCGTTATTGAACCGTAGCCGTCTATAGATTTGCTAGATCTGCCCGCAGAAAAAAAAGCATCTCAGATTGTCTGTGGAGAAATGTATCTACTTTAAACATCAATTTTACTTTCAAATTTGAATTTTGATTTGTTGCTAACATTGTTTTTGTTTGTTTTTTTTACGACCCTGGGTTTCTGCCAAGGGTATTTTCGTTTTTAAATTTACTCCACCGTTGCTCAACTGACTCAACGTCAGCGGTTCCTTCCAGTTTACCCTCTGAAGTGCGAGCTGCATCTTCACACCTTTGCCTTTATGGAATTCAATTTAATGGTTTTCGTTTTGATTCATACACTCTCCGAGAAAAGCGTCACTAAAATTGTTATGATCTCTTTCTCTGAAAGGCACAACAACTTCCATAATCAAAATTCTATCCTGACTTGTCACAGAATTTCAAATCCGGACAGATTTGGTGGAGCATTAACGTACTGGGTCGAAAAATAATAATTCAATAACAAAATGAAATCACTATCCTGCAATCCATTCGCCACTGGGTTTTCTCGCTCAGTATTTGCGGGCGGGGGGTTGGGGAAAGTCCCCGATAACTATAACATCATCCTCAGAACTTCCCTTTATAACATTGCGATGGAGAAATAGGTAACGCAGAATTGTCCTCAGTGCGGAGCCATCGCTGGTCATGAATGTATGAAGGAAATTTAAAAGGCTGTGAGAAAGATTTGGATGATTAACCATGGGACAATATGAAGCAAGGACTGTAACCGAACCCTGAGCGAAAGAATGCTTAATTGTTAATTGCGTAGAACGGTGCCAGCAAGCTAAAGAACAGCAGGACTGATTATAAGAGGCATTCATGTTTTCCGTGATGTGGCTTATCGAAGAGAACCTGTCCATCTTTATGAGAAGGCAACATATTTGGGAGGAGCGTGGGAACGGTGGGAACAACATTCGAATCAGTTTTAGAAGGCTTGTGAAAGGAAAGTGAGAGTGGTAAGATGCACATTAGCTTGCAGCAAAGTGAAAGGATTGAGTGAAATGTACAATCATTTAACCACATTTAAATGTAATGTCGAAATTATTGTCAGAAAAGAAACGTAACATCCCCATTCACGGAGAATAATAAACAGGGGCTTGATTTTGAAAAAGGTCTTTTGTACTGGACGTAGTGACGCAGCACCGTATGCTTATAACTATGATAGTCAGCCTTGTTTCCACATATCTCCTGCCAGCATAAAACCAAAGAACCCAGAACTATTTTCACAAGTCTCACCCCCCTTCCCCATTTGCGAACAGCGAGAAAGTCGCAACGGAAGGCAGTGGGGCAGAAACCTGAAAGAACAATATAACTTGTACTACATCCTTCTGCCTCAGCTACTCAGAGATATCGATCATGAAATTGAGACATCACTGGCCGCGGATAACTATACTAAACTGTTACAGGCAACTGAACACCAAAGGGCAGTGTAATATCAAGGTACTGGAGAAGTTTATTATCCATTGTAAAAGAATAAGCCTATTTTGAATTAAAGTCCTTTTTGCTAATAAAGATTTCTTTATCTCATCGTCCATATTTACCTTATTCCAGAAATCAATCAAATGTCTTAATATAGGAGATTCTTTTTTTTCCAGTATCCATTTGGATTCCCATTTATATATAAAATCTTCTGGTATATTTTCTCCTGTCTTATCTAATTCTATTCTAATCCATGCCGTTTTTTCTTCATCAAAAAAAGACGCAATAAATCTAAGTTGATTTGCTTTATAATAATTCTTAAAGTTTGGAAGTTGTAACCCTCCTAAATCAAATTTACATGTCAATTTTCCAATGATATTCTTGACATCTTTCCTTTCCAAAGAAATTTCCTTACATATTTATTCAGTTCTTGAAAAAAAACTTATGAGGTAATTGTATTGGTAAAGTTGGAAATAAATATTGCAATCTAGGAAATATATTCATTATTAAATATATAGTTGACTGTTTTGAAGGAGGTATATTGATGTCGTTTGATCAATTAAAAAATAAATATAAAATAGCAAATAACACTCTTTTCTGTTATTTTCAATTAAAAGCCTATTTGAGAAAAGCTGGGGCAAACAATGTTGATGCCAAAACCTAGTAAAATAGAAATATTAATTCAGAAAGGAAAAATAAAAAAAAAATACATTTTGTATAAATTGATTCAAAAGCAGACAATTAAATTAGAAATTCATAAATTTAGACAAAAATGGGAATCTGATCTGAATGTTAAAATTGATGGAAAAATTGGTCAAGATTATGTTCTGATAGTATGAGAAATACAATAAATGTTCGACTTAGATTAGTACAATTTAATTGTTTACATCAATTATATATAACACCACAGAAAATAAATAGATTAAATTTAAATATGTCTGACCAATGTTTTCGATGTAAACAAGAAATTGGTACTTTTTTACATTCTACTTAGTCTTGTTCTATAATTCAACCATTTTGGATTAATTTAAGACTTTTATTGGAACAAATTATTGGAGTACAACTCCCACATAGTCCATTATTATTTTATTAGGAGACATTGAAGGGACAATAACGAAATTTAAATTGAATAAGTATCAGAAAAAAATTATAAAAATTGCTTTGGCAGTAGCCAAAAAAGTTATCGCAGTTACTTGGAAATCTGATTTATATTTAACTATGGATCGTTGGAATTCAAGTTGTATTCCACTTGAAAAAATTACGTATAATTTAAAAAATGAATATGATATATTTTTGAAAATTTGGTCACCATACTTACAAAAGATAGGATTAGATACATAGGTCCTTTGAAGATAAAATTATAGTAATTGGGGAAAGTGAAAATAAATATCAAAATTATTTTGAACTCCATGGAACATGTGGGGATCCTTCGATATCCAGGCAATCTCTCTTCTCTTTTCTTTTTTTTTCTCTTTCTTTAGATAAGGGTAAAGGGGGGGGAGGGATAATATCATTTTTCTTACTATTTTATCATCACATTTATTCTTTGTAATCTCTCAAATTCAATAAATAAATAATATTTTTTAAAAAAGGTACTGGAGAAGAAAGGAAATTGAATGAATGCGGTCCCATGCAAACATATCAAAAAGACCATGACGCAGGAGAGCTTTGCTGAAAATACAAGGATGGAGGACTAAGTGAAGAACTAACGTTTCTGGTAAGTTACCTTTGCGTATTAGAGGCGGATACCGCTAGATGTGCTAACAATGTGCAATCATATGAGCGGCAAGCATAAAGACAGAATAACTTAAGATATAGGAGCAGTGGTCGGCCATTTGGCCCATCAAGACTGCTCCGCCATTTATTAAGATCCTGGCCAATCTGATCATGAACTCATCTCCACCTACCTGTCTTATCCCCATAACCCTTAATTCCCCTACTATGCAGAGATGTATCCAATCTTGACATAAATATATTTAGTGGGGCAGCATCTTCTGCTTCATGAGGCAGAGAAATCCACAGATTCACTTCTCTCTGAAAGCTGGTCTTCCTCATCTCCGTCCAAATTTTCCATCGCCGAATCCCGAAGCTATGTCCCCAAGTTTTAGTCTCACCTACCACGGGAAACAACTTTCCTGCCTCTGTCCTATCTATCCCTTTCAAAGTTTTATATGTTCTTATAGCGTGCAACTTCAGGCCAGCGTCTTCAAAGGAACAATGAAAAAAAAGAAATATTAAAGATAGACAGCAGACTCTGAAAGGCGCCATCGCCCTAAGCTCCTCCCTCCGATTAGAAGGGAAGAATCACGCTAAAGGAATATTCCTTCACTCCATCACTAAATCGTTAAAGACAATAGTTCCGGATTGGAGTTCTGTGTGGCAAAGGTCCGAATAAAGTGTCCAACTCTGTTACTTCAACGGTGGTAATGCGGATTATTAAGTCTGATACAATACGACAAATCGGTCATTTAGTCTCAATCCTATCTTTGGTCAGTGAACGGAGGTAAGAACACGCTTAGTTCGTTGGAGATTTGGTTACGTGGTGACGTCATAATTTCAATATACAACCATATAACCATATAACAATTACAGCACGGGAACAGGCTATCTCGACCCTTCTAGTCCGTGCCGAACGCTTACTCTCACCTTGTCCCACCGACCTGCACTCTGCCCATAACCCTCCATTCCTTTCCTGTCCATATAACTATCCATTTTTTTAAATGACAATATCGAACCTGCCTCTACCACTTCTTCTGGAAGCTCGTTCCACACAAACGAGGGGGAGAATTTCCCCCTCGTGTTAACCCTAAACTTTTACCCACTAACTCTCAACTCATGTCGTCATGTTTGAATCTCCACTACTTTGAATGGAAAAAGCCTATCTACGTCAACTCTATTTATCCCCCTCATAATTTTAAATACCTCTATCAAGTCCCCCCTCAACCTTCTACGCTCCAAAGAATAAAGTCCTAACTTTTTCAACCTTTCTCTGTAACTTAGCTGCTGAAAGCCAGGTATCATTCTAGTAAATCTTCTCCGTACTCTCCTTAGTTTCTTGACATCTTTCCTCTATGTTGAATATTAACTTGCGTACGATACATAACTACCACCGTCCATTTGCTATCGACTCCAAAGGATTTCTTAAACGTTGTATGATTCTAATTATAGAGTATTTGTTAACAGTTGAGCACTTAATAGTATGTCATGCTCTGCGATAGTGTGAACGCACTGAGAATGTAAAATATTGCACAAGGACTGGATATTTGTGAGTTCAGTTGAAAGAGAAATAAAAGTAATGCGTGCGTGAATGAACGGAAGGCAACCGTGTGATTGTAAATATTGTATTGAAATTACCTTTAGATTAATTCTTTCTTTCACAATAGGATCTAACTGCCTGCAAAGGTCTGCTTCATTGGTAGAAATAAATTTGCAAGAACATGTGTATATCAGAGACTGCTTCTGTTTCCGAAATTGTATGAATTCGTAGTGTATATGGGCCGCAAGCACACATATCTGGTTTACTTCTGTTCTTTATCATATTTGATAAGGATTATCACTCTATGATTTAACTGTTTATTCTATATACGCAAGTTTCAGGCGACAGTTTTGAAGGAAGAAACATTCGAGCTTAGATTTTTCTTTTGTTTTACCTGCGTATTTAGATTGTGTTCTTACGTTTGAATGCTTTGATATTGATTTCAGGGGGAGCCAGTTTTCACTAGATCACAAGCCACCTGACTTTCTGAATGTCTGAACCATAGGGAATCCAGTCTAACACCTTCCAAGATTAATATATCCCTCATTGACTCTTCTGACTTCATCTGCCCATTTTTTATTTTTTCATGGAATTTGTTCATGCTCATTAGGGACACAAAACCATGCTGACTATCGCCAAACAGAATACGGTTCTCCATAAATATCGTCTCTAAGGAACCTCTTCAAAGCCTTACCCACTACTGACCGAAGACTCACTGGCCTGCAATTCTCAGAACTACCTCCATTACATTTCCTGAACGAAGAAATAAAATTTGCCATTATCCAATCCTCTCTAACTTTCTAATTATCTTTTATGCTAATTACATGGATTATATCCCTTCTAGCACCGGGAAATGTTTACCCAGTTTCCAGCTCGCAATTCTAAGCATCTGCATGCCCCAGCGTATCTGCATTTTTCGCTGTATCCACAATCATCAAGGTCTCACTCATTGGTGAATACCGAAGCAAAGTATCATAAAGGGTTTTCACTGTCTCCATGCACTACAGACATATGTTTCATTTTTATCGCATATCTCTCCCACTCTCTCTCCTCATCCTCCTGTTTTTCACCAACCTTAATGTGGCTCTCCCATGCTTTCTATTTTCCCTTTGATTATTTTCAGTATATTAATAAATACCTCCAGGCTACATTGTGACTTTCCATAGCCCTGTGTGCTCATTTCTTCCAAAATCTTAAGTATATTTTCTTCTTGCTCTTGATGAGGTGTTTCAGATCTCTTTATCAACCAGGGTTTCCCGACCCATTTCCTTTCCAGTATTAGCACAGGATCGACTGTTCAGTCGTCCGCATTTCCGCTACTTGTGCCAAGTCTCCTTCCTGTAGACAACTGAGGAATTCTGTCACAACTAAACTTTTTAAACAGAGGAATTGCCGATGAATATCTGTATTTTTTTTTTGCCTGTGACAACAGCCGTGTTAAAATGGCATCTGTCGAATTTCTATCTTGCGATCTGTCACTGTCTCTATGTGTTGCTTTCGTTTTGGCGATGGGAGTTCTGTATAGAATACTCTCAAATGGATGCTTCATCCCCTCCTACTTCGGAGTTCCACTCAAAGTCTATTAACATACAATCCCACCGCAGTCTCCTCCCTTTCCGCAGCTGTGATACTATTACATGGCCCCTGCGTTTAGAAGGGTTTGCCTGTACTCTCTTTTATCCAACAATCAGCATTTTGAATCATCTCAACCCCGAAAAGTCCAAACGTCATTCCTCCCCTTGTGATCAAGATCTCACTCACTGGTGAATACCGAAGCAAAGTATCATTAAGGACCTTCACTGCCTCCTTGCACTCCAGACACGTTATTCCTCTTGTGAGGCTGATCTCTCCCACTCTCTCGCTCTCGTCATCTGCTGTTCCTCGTCTACCTTAATGCGGCTCTCAGGCGTTCTCATGTCCCCTTCTAAGCCCATTGTTATATTCCTCCTGGCTGCATTGAGACTTTCCATAGCCCTGTCTGATTCCTTCTTCCCAAACCTAAGTATATCCCTTTCTTCTTCTTGAACAAGTGTTCCATATCTCTTGTCAAACAGGGATACTTTAAGGGGCCATCCGTTCCACGCCTCAATGAAACAAGCCAATACTGAATCCCAAATCTAATATTCCATTAGCAATCTCCAAATTTCTGTTGTTCATTTGAGGAAACTCATCACTTCCCAAGTTCCTTCCTAATAGCATCAATTAAATACATTTCATTCTGTTTGCTCCTATCCCAGTGTAAGCTATTCGTAAATGTGGAATAGCTGTGCCCTATCGTTCTGAAATGCTGACCCGTATCTCTTTCTTGTACTAGATCCAGGATGGACTGTTCGGTAGTCCGCCTGCCCGCTGATCATGTCAGGACTCCTTCCTGGACACAAATGAGAAATTCAATCACATCTAAGCGCTTTAACTTGAGAAAGTTTCAATGAATATCAGTGGTTTACGTTACTTGTCACAACAACACTGTTAATACGGCACCTGTCCAAAATCTATTTCCCAATCTGTCACTGTCTCTATGTGTTTTCGTTTTTGTGATGGGAGATGTATACAGGATTCTCTCAAAGGAGTGTCTGTTCGCTTCCTACTTCTGAGTTCTACTCACAGTCTAATAACGTACAATTCCCCCACAGCGCCCTCTCTTTCCACAGTTGTGATACTATCACACTCTCCCTCTGTTTCAAAGAGACTTCTTTTACTTTCTTTCACCCGACTATGAGCATTTTGAAGCATCTAAACCTTGAAAGGTCCGAAAATCATTCCTTCCTTTCTGATTGAATTGACTTTATTTCTTATATCCTTCACATACATGAAGAGTAAAGATCTTTACGTTAAGGCTCCGTCTTTAAGGTGCAATGTGCAATCATAGTCATTTATAATGAATAGAACAATAATTGTGACATAGAAATACACTTAAATCAGCATGTTAATCAGTATGATGGCCTGGTGGACGAAGCTGTCCCGAAGCCTGTTGGTCCTGGCTTTTATGCTGCGGTACCGTTTTCCGGATGATTGTCAAGTCTCTGCGATAGTTTGGATTTTGTATTTCCATTTCAGGATTGCGAAGCACATGATTGCTTGACCTTATGACATATTTGCGAAACTTACTTATTTTTGAAACTGCTTTATTCGAAAACTCTGCTAAATTGCAATTGGACCTGGACATTATCTACACGGTTGTCCATTTCCCCAAGCTGTGCTCCCAAGTTCCTACCTAGTAGTATCAATTAAATACTTTCCATACTATCAGCTCCCATGCAAGTGTAAGGTTATAGTAAATGTCGAACAGTTGACCCTCGAGGAGACCTGTTAACTGATCTGTTTCATTTTCTGGTATGTAATCCTGGATGTACAGTTCTCAATTTCGCCTGCCCTCTTATTGTCCAGGGACACCCTCCGAGACACAACTGAGAAATTCTGTCATATCTAAACCTTTTACCCTGTGGCATTGCCAAGGAATATTAGGGAGATTAAGTTGCCTATAACAACAGCCGTCTTAGTATTTCACCGTTTAGTATGTCAGCTCCCGAATAGTTCCTCGCTTCTCCGTTTTTTTTTTGATAGAATGGTAGGGGGTGGAGTCTCTACAGAATACTCCTTCTCAGATCAACTTGCAGTCAATCAATAGCCAATGTCTCCACAGTTTCTTCCCTTTCTGCAGCTGTGTTACTATCATATACGCCGTGTGTCGCAATGGCACTCCCTTTACACTCTTTACCCGACTCTGTGCATTTTGAAACAACTGAACCCGGGGAGGTTCAGAACCCATTTCCACCCTTGTGATTGTCGATTCTCCGTGATAGATTGGAGTGTACCACAACATACTTAACAATCAAGCCAGCACAATTAACGCTTGTCCAGTTTCCTACTTTAACCGCAGAAGGTATGCAATCTTCCGTGGATTTTGCAACTTCTGGATTATCAGGCAAATGATTGTCTGAATTTATGACCGACCCACTCATATTTAAAACTGTTTTATTCGAAAACTCCTCTGAATTGCAATTGGACGTGATCGTTATCTACACAGATGGCTATTTAATGTAAACACATACTTCAGACCATTCTTCAGCTCTTTTCTAAATTTCCTCTGTGTCAGTGTATAGATACAAGTATTGGTGCACATACTCAGAACTTGGAGCATGAGCCCAAATTGTTGTAGGATGTACAGCGGGGAATTGAAATATCTGTCCTCGTGAAAATAATTTACGGTTTGCCAATTCATGGAAAAAGTTACATAGGGAATCCAAAATAATATGAAATTAGCTGAAATTGCAAACAATAAAATTATGGATTTTCTGCGGTTTTCTACCTCAGTATCTTTCTCTTTATCACTGTGGTTCCGAAGCTCTCTGCGGACTCTATTTGCTGCAATTATGTGTCTTACTGTTAACCCATTGAACACTAGCATTAGGCCGATTGGTAGTAACGGTGTTAAAATGCTATCTAGTAATTCGATTCCTTTCCACACATGTAAAGTTGCGTATTCGTATGAGAAGACGCAGCGCCATGGTATTTTGTCAATAATGATGTACGGTTCAATGGCAAAGTAAAAAGGGCACTTCTCCCGCAGCTCACTATAACCACGGTCACCATAACCACCGTTGCTGTTCTCTCAGTGCAGTATCGTTCCCCGAGCTTTCGACAACATATTGTGATGAAACGATCGAAGGTAAAACTGACCGTAAACCAGACAGAACAGTCCCTCACCACAGTAAATAATACAGTTGTCAGAGCGCATACAGGAGTTATGAGCAGGGATCTGGAGTAAATGTAGATATAGTTGGTCTGTTCCACTAAAGCGAAAACTAGAACCACCATCAGATCCGCTGTTGCCATTCCAAACAGGTAACGAGTGATGCATTTGGAGAGTCCGCATTTTCCCCGAGATAGGATCACCATCGCCGTCAAGTTAACTACAGGAAATTTGGAGAAAAAGATACAACACAGAATTATCGTCAGTTCCAAATGCCTGATTGCTATGCAGGGTTTAGAATTTTAAGCAGTGAAAAGCATAAATTGAATGTTTGCGGACTCCGTCAATGCACTCCTGCCGGTGGACAATAATGAACAGAAGTGGCGACTTTCAGACAGTTCAGAGGCCGGGATCTGATTCCACGAATCACGTGCCGATAAACGGTCGATCTCTCCATAAACGACACCATTTCCATTATTTGAGTTAAAATAGCTGATTATTTGTCGTGAAAATATGAAATTCAATGCATAAATCATAATTTATTGGCTTATGGAAGAGCAGAACTGAGAGCCGATATTCGATGGGCCGGTCAGCTGAAAAATCTTCGGATCTGGTAAAGCGAACAACATCGGTTCAGAGGACCGAGTAAGGTGAAACTATGAAACTATGGCAATTTCGGCAGCAACGCGATTGACAAAAGAAAAAAAAATCACATATAAAAAAAAGGAAACTGATTAACAATACTATCAGCAACACACACAAAATGCTGGTGGAACACAGCAGGTCAGGCAGCATCTATAAGGAGATGCACTGTCGACGTTTCTGACCGAGACCCTTCGTCAGGACAAGCGACAGAGAAAATGATCCTCCTTCCCCCTCAATAAATTGTACCCTATTTCACCCTCCAAGCTGGTGTCCCGCCCTCAGTGTCAGAAGCGAATGTGCTCCTCTGAATGTGAAAGAAAAATCTCTTTGAAGTTGATTACTATCAGATAATAATTAAAACCTCAATTCTAGAAACACATTTCAGACGACGGGAGCATTTGTGCTCAATAAAGTTTCAAACAGTGCAGTGGAACAAAAGCAAGGAGACGGCGGCTACATATATAGAGTGACCAGCTCCAGATATCTTACCAGGGATACCGATCGCTACCATTGCAAGATAGAAAACGCCCGCGATGTAGTAAATCGCTGGATATCCCATATTCCGTCAGATGCAACGTTCGGTTGCACTGAACTTCCCCACTGCTCATATGGACTGGTGGCAAGTTTTACAGAGTTATATGCAATTCGGAGTAATTCCACCGAGGCAGTTAGTGTGGTTCTGACATCAGCCGCATGAAGGGCAATCAGCTACCCATACCGTTACATTAAAGTGTTTTTCTCACTTTGTCACCGTGCCATGAATTCGTGTGCCCAAAGGATTTTACAAGTTCTTAACTTTTAAACAAATGATAATACGGACGTTACCAATGTACTTTCCAAGACATCTCATGTCAGCAACTGAACTGGGACATTTTCTGATCAGTCTTGTTTTTAACATAGGCAATCATCCTGTACAATCAACAGGGAGAATCAACTTCAAAGAGATTTTTCTTTCACATTCAGATGAGCACATTCGCTTCTGACATTGAGGGCGGGACACCAGCTCGGCAGGTGAAATAGGGTACAATTTATTGAGGGGGAAGATAGGATCATTTTCTCTGTCGCTTGTTTTCGTCATTTCGTGTCATTTGAATGACGAAACTCACAGCATCGCCTGATGAAGAGTCACAATAAAACACGTTGTACGTACAGTATGTTCATCTGCGCATATAAAAGACACCGAGAGTAATATTCCAGGGACCTTTAATAACAATAAAAAAAGTTATGCGCCCACACGAATTTAGATGCGGCTTGTGGACGGATTGATGAGTGTTCTTTTCTGGATTAGCACAGAGTGGATGGTTGATTCTTCGACTTTGATAAGTGTAGTGCACGGACTGGTTTTAGACCCACTGTTTTCTTTATCATGCATGTTAATGATATAGATGACAATGTAGAAGACTGAATAAGAAGAATACGATGTGTGAGGTTGACTGCGCTAGTCTCTCCGTGTGATTCAACTTTTCTTGTAAATTGCTTTCTATCAGTAACTGGGAAATTGTGGCCATTTGTTGCTACAGCAATTCGTTTCAATTCCTACTCCGCCATTACATTATCCTCTGCGCCATTAATTAATACAACCTGTTCACTGATCAATGCATCAAAGCTTGTACTGGTGTTGTTGAATTCGGCGATATTTGTGTTGTTACCAAGACATCATTTATTGTCTGTCTCAAATTGCTCCTCCGATGGCAATGATTGCCTTCTCTTTTATAGGATTGCAGCCTTTCCAGTGGCAAAGGGGAAGAGGTCGAGAGTAACAGTGACGTGCGGAGATGTATTTCTCGGCAAAGCGTGTTTCTGACTCACACTGGGATTCGGAGATGGCGAAATCACCTGGAACTGTGGCCATTGTTCCAGACGCTGAGGGTGCTGCCTGGACGAGCCCTGAACACGGTACACACTGCAGAGTGAAACGTGATGAAGCGGGGTCCTTTGCAGGATGGCATAAACATGACTATTGACTTGCTCGAGATTAAAGAGTGGAAGATCCCATCATGCTCTTGTTCCGTGTCATCTCTGGTTAGAAAGTAGGATATTTTAGGAGGCAAGTGAAAAAGCAAGTCTCCATTGTGCATCTATATATCCTGTTGCAAGGCAGTTGAACCTCATTTTGCCAGTCTACTGAGATTCACTGGGCTCCATTCATAAAGACCGGCCGCAGATCTGTCTGGATAGGAGCCCTAGAGAATGTTCACACATTCATTCGCCAATGTTGAAAAGCATGGATTTTAGAGGGTGAATTTGAAGCGATGGTGTTCCACAATGCGGTACCGGAATCTTTATTGGGTCTCACCAATGTGGAGCGAGGGATGACGTATAGATGCAGGTAGGGCAGCTGTAACGCTTGCAGTGATAAGTGCCAGGAGGGAGATTAGTCCGATGGGACCGTGGACAAGGGAGTGACGTGATACCTGCAGAAACCGCAGAAGCGGCTGGAGGCCTTACAGGGAATTGTATCGTCGTACGACTCCCGCTGAAGACGGAGGGAGTTACGAAGGAGGAATGCCGGAGATGTGTTGGGTACAAACATGAAGATGTTTTTTTTTTCCTCTCTCTCCAGCTCTAGGAAGGAGGTGGAAACCATAGAGAGCGTGAGAGCGTGCGGAGGGAAATTACAAAGATTGTCCCTGGAAGAGTGAGCATGCCTTATGAAAATTGGTTGAGTGAACTCGGCCTTTTTTTCCTTTGGAGCGACTGAGGATGAAAAG
Organism: Hemitrygon akajei; assembly: GCF_048418815.1. NCBI lineage: Eukaryota > Metazoa > Chordata > Chondrichthyes > Myliobatiformes > Dasyatidae > Hemitrygon > Hemitrygon akajei. The sequence goes on along the minus strand of NW_027331960.1, from coordinate 582,512 downwards.
TGATAGAGGATAGAAGTGCATGAAATGAAGAGAAGCATTGATCATGTGGATAGTCAGACAGTTTTCCCCAGGACTGAAATGGCTAGCACGAGAGGGCATAGTTTTACGTTGCTTGGAAGTAGGTACTGAGGAGATGTCAGCCGCATTTTTTTTCCACAGAGAGTGGTGAGTGCGTGGATTGTTTGCCGGCGACGGTGGTGGAGGTCTTTTCAGAGACTCCTGGACAGGTACGTGGAGCTTAGAAAAATGGAGAGCTATATGTAACCTCAGGTAATTTCCAAGTTAAGGACTATTTCGGAAGAGCTTTGCGGGAGGAAGGGCCGGAATTGTGCTGCAGGTTTTCCATGTTTCTATGACGCTGGACGAAGGTAAGTGTACATTCTCCAGAGAGTGAGACATAGATGTCGAGAAATATTCAGCCGTTTCAGGGTGATAATATCGTTCAGTGAAGCAAAGGTCAGGCAAGTGGTTGCAAAATCAAACAATGAAAACGGTAAAATTACAATGATTACTATCTGAATTAAATGGAGATGCTGGAAACTGCACCAAATTTCAAGCGTGTGAGGATGGTTGATCAGGATCTTCAATTGGAGTTATTTAAGGACACGCGTCTATGTACTTGCAGGAAAGTGTTGTTCTGCAACTCTGCTGCAAAATTCCAGGTGGTGTGTCCTCGGTGAATACAATTGTTGTCATTGTCATCCTGAAAATGTTGTTTTTATACCGGTCAAATAAATATCGCAAGCATTTATCATGCTAACTATCATCAACTACAACCAGCATTGAATTACTAACGGCTCAGTAAATGGTGGGTCTTCCATCATCAGGAATACACATATAATGGCACTCTGTTAATGACAGGGAGGTTTTTTTTTATAAAGCGGGTAAAATGTAGCATATGTATATGTATTCCTGAAGGTGAAATAACAGTAATTGTATTCAGCGGAGAGACAGGATCTGAAATTTAGTTGCAGAGTTGGCAGAACAAGAATTTCTACCAAGTAAATAGACCTGTCTCCGTAGGTAACTCCAACTGAAGATCCGGATCAACTGTCCTCATACGCTTGAAATTTGGTGCAGCTTCCTGCCGTTTCTACATCCGTTCACGAAGTCAATATACTTCAAGCACTGGAACATTAATAGATTCTACGATTCTGTGCATGAATTGTGCTTCGTTTCCGATTGCGGTCACTTGTGGAGGTTGGATAATTGTGCTCTTTCAGGGAGGGCAAATTATGCAAAATCACGACGATTACAAATGATGTAATTTTGCTCGTCAACATATACAATGTCAGTTCAGCTGGATAAGTCTTTGCATCCAAGGGAGCAGCATCAGGTGCCATACTCCAGAACGTTGTTTTTAAAACTGTGCCGTGGGATCATGTACGGGTTCTGCTGTTAAGAAAATATTTTAAAATCTATTTCTTTTTGCTTCCTGATTCAACAGCGGTATGTATTTACAATGAAATAGCGCACCGTGGAAGTGTTGACGTCAGTAAAAGTGCACATTTTTCAGGATGATATGCAATCTAATCAACCACTTGAAGTAAATCAGGGAAATGTGGATTGTAAAGAATACCTATCGGCCATTCAGTGATCTGACCCATTGAATACTGGAGGGAAACCACTTGAAGAAAGCTTAACAAGCCAAAGCACATTTATGCTAACACCACTTTGTTTTCCCGCCACCAGTTTTCGTTGCCAACCTTTTGACATACCAGGCGAACAAAAAGATTGGTTAACATATTTCCTATTTTCGTTAAAGGTCATAACAGAAAAAAAAAATAATATATTGAGCTCTTCCTTCTAGGCTAAATGTGATCCTAACATGATACGCTTTCAGACATGATACTTTTCGTGTGTTATTCAAAAGTATCTCATAACAGGAGCCTTTATTCTCACAGATTTTGCTCAACTACTGTTCAAATCGAGGGTAAACATTTCATGTCATTTCAGGGAATATAATGAACGTCATTTCAAGGGTGTCTGTAATGTCACCGGAGAGACGTCTTCTCCATTTAACACGCTTGCCGTTCAATCTGTCAGGAAATGCCGAGGAGGCCTGAGCCAAAATCAGAGCAGTGGAGTGAATGCAGCGGAGAAGGATAACTTTCATAAAAGATCGCAAAATATAAAGCAGAATAGCACCAGAAGCCACAAAACAAGGGGCAAGGGAAATTAAACGCCAGTTGCAACAGGGAAAACGTTATGGAGTTCGAGAGAAAACCAGAAACAACTGGTTGAGACCGACTGGTTCGACGAGTGAACAAGGATGGTGGTTGAGAACAGGGCTTCAGTAGGCTGCAGGTAATTTGTGTGGAGCGAGTAGTAGATGAGTTGGAGACAAGGATATGTCAGCGTGTGCAGGCCTGATAGAAGCACCGGCACCATTACCCTCCATGGTCTTTCCCTGACGGCTTTATCCAGTCCGGAATGGTCCAGCAGAACTCAGTGTTGAACGAATGATCAAAAATGCTGCTATGAAGGAGGAAGGCACAGGTTTGGCAAGAGAGACAGAAGTCACTGATTACGAAAAGCTCATGAATCATTTATTTACCAACAGCAAGAACACTGACAATCCCTGCAGCAGAAAGACAGATCCTGACTTCCTTGGAGAACGTCCTTTATCTGTTTTGTATTTCAACCTCTGCCAATAATTGGGGATATCTCAAATAGGATTTTGAATTTAATCTGGTTGTCATATGCTTTGCAGCATTTTCCGCGTTCACACGACTATAACTACTCTTTGGTCATTTTGTACATCTGTTTCAATATTTTTGTACATAGGATGAAGTTCTGGCATTTGTTTGTGCTCCGAAAATCGCAAAAAAAAAAAAAGAAATCCGGAATTACATGAATGTGAGTTCTTGTAACCTGGACATTATAAGCAGAAGACAATCCATAATATTGCTCTTCACATTATTGGGCAACTTCATGTTACTCAGTCTGACAGCATCTGGGAATCATTTTATCTGCCCTTTCGCCATGTATTCAGGTGGCGACATCTCCTGTTGTACAGGTGTCATTGAACAAATCGGAAACCTGCTGACGCTCATCACTTCCTGTGCAAACCTAGTTATTTAAGCATTTACCCACACTAAATTCAGAGAAGAGCCAAACACTTGATAATGTCTCCCTGCAGGATTATTCTCACATTGACCAAGAATAATGCATTGCAATCCAGTTCGCCGTGTCTTCGGAAGTGTTCGATTTCATTTCATGCCCACTGTTACAACTTGCACCATTCTGTCAGAAATCCCGATTGTTTTAGAGAAAGAAAAAGAGTCACATCTAACAAGGTGATTAATGTCCTCCTGGCCTGTTGCAGAATCTATTCTCTGTATCGAGTGATTATACTTAGTTTAATGAATGAAGAAAAGCGTTTCAACGAGCAGAACCGAAGGGAAGTGAATCCTAAGGCAAATCTTTCATCGGCGGCACCGTGGATCAGAGACAGAAACTGAAGTCAGAGTTAAAAAGAGACGAGGTAGACGTGTGTCTTCGTTTCTTGGAGAACAACAACATTTAACAGTCAGCAGTTCAATTGTTCCCCATTCGATATGAAAGATTCAATACAATGTACAACATCAAATTCTTGTTCTTCAGGCATCCAGGGAAACAGAAGCGTACGCCAAAGGACGAGAGACAGTACAACATTTGGAGCCCGAAAGCTTCCTCCTACTCGCCCCTCACACGCACAAGCAGCAGTAAAGCGTTGACAGCCCCCTCCAGCAGTTATTGCAGCAAAACGCACCGACACCCTCCCTCTACCAACCAAGCAATAGCAAAGCCCCTGCGGAAAAGAAAATACATTACCTGCATAAAAGAAAAACACTAATGCTAAAAACGGATAATTCAACATAGTTCAAGAGTTCTCTCCCTCTTTCACACATACGCACACTCGCTGTCGCCCTTCTCCGATTATTTGCATCACGTCCACGATTATCCTTAGCGCAGGGGTATAGACTGCATCCCATCTAAATTGGAAATCGAGAAGAATTTCCTGGCACAATATCTGTCCGATGTAGTTTTAGGGAATCGTCCTGGGAAAAAAGTCTCGGTTCAGTCTGATAGCTATGTTTTTTCTTGTTGTTACTATTTTCAGTGCCTATATACATCAATACTTCAACAGGTGTCGAAGGAATTCCATAAATATTGGGTATAGTTTATATATATATTACAAATTTCTGTTAACAATGAGTGTGGGACAGAGTCAAAGTCTTTTTTGTTGAGAATGTAGAAGCACGGAGCATTTCTACAGTACCTGCCGGGCTTAATTTACAATTATGGAATCTATTATCAGTTGTTCTTTAGTTGTGAAATACATGATGTTACAATTTTAAATATTCAGTCGTTTGTAAACAAGACATGTGACCATATTTTGATGCATCATCTGTGATTTCCCCTATGGCTAAGAAATATGTTTTACTATCTGTTGAAATGTAGTCACTTTCTCAGGACATTTAAGAAAACTTTTGACATGCGTTAATAGGTACAGATGAAGGCAAATATATTTTATATCAATGTTTAAGAATATTATCACTGCCAGTACATTTCCACTTCTAGGTTTACTCTATAACTTCTTTCAAAATATCCATTGTAACCAGATATGCACATTTCTTCAATCCTGTGTGTGCGTTCTAGCTCTCCCTAATCCTGCTCCTTCTTGATTTTGTGTAATGCTGCTTGATCCGATATTAGACGGAAAATTTATTATCTCTCTGTTTACTCAATGTCAATGCTGGGAATCGTAACGTTTTGGTTCATTGTATTTAGTTTAAATATCTTCTTCAGATCATTGACACTGTTTGTGAACGGATAAAGCTGTCTTCTTCGTCTGGTGCATTTCAGGTTCTCTTTCGTCTAGTTTTGCATGCACTAGGTTTCGGATTTAATGCATTACAATTTCCAAAATGCTTTTCTTATGTTAATCTTCTGCTGACGTTATAATTGTTTAGATTTTCCTCAGCCTTTTCATTAAATTTATTTATCGTATTGTGCATTCTATACTCCATTAGACGGAGTACTTCCTTCCTTAACGTTTCAATTCTGTTATTTCCTCTCTTCTGCCATTTCGGTGTCTTCATTTTTTTACTTCGTTTTTAGTTCCGATAAATGAGCGTCTCTATTTCGGGGTCCTTGTACTGCACTGGCGTTAATGCTGCGCATCATGTAACTGTGTGTTGTTCTTCAAATGTGTCACGTTTTCCTATACGTTGTGGTAATATAATATTATTGAGAGCGCTTAATCAGTTTTACAAGTTACAATGACGTATTTTGTTTACATATGTAAGTTCTTTTGTTGGATCTCGTGTTCTCTTAATATTAATATAACTCTGTCTTTCCTCTAAGCTTCATCTGCATTCGGCGAATGTTCTTCCTATGTGTTCTTGCTGTTGGAATAATTGTACTTTCATCAGTGCTTCGGTGGGTTGCAACTGCATCATTTTCTTGAATAGTATTGCTGTGATCTTTCGGTTGGTTTCTGACCTGGCTTTTCCGATCCACTTTCATCGTATTTCCTTGGACGTTCAACTCCAATTGCAGCCATCCTTTAGCGAAGTTTCAGAGATAGCCATAACCTCATATTTGCCAATCTGTGCCTGAATTGTAAGATCGTCCATTTTATTCTTTATGCTGCGTGCATTCAAATATAACACTTTCAGACCAGTATTTGCTGTTTACTGATTTAACTGCACCACGGCTCTATTGCCCTGTAACTCATGCCACTGGTTGTGATTAAGCCTCATCTCCTGCCTGCTCTTTCTATAATCACTGTTGCACGTTATCCTTGCTTTACTTCTGTTTCTCTTTTCATCGGCCCTATCACTCCGGTCGCCCCCCCCCCCCCCCCCCGACCTACCAAATCAGTTTAAACCCTCCCTAGCACAATTTAATGTGCCTGCTAGGATATTGAACCCTTTGGATTCAGTTGTAACCGGTCCTATTTTCACAGGTCCTGTCTCCCACAGAAGAGGCCCCATTGATCTAGGAATCTGAAGCCCTGCTACACCAGTCTCTCAGCCACATCACATTAATTCGCCTGATCATGCTATTCCTGGATTGCGGCACATTTTACAGGCAGAATTGCCGTGATTACTACCCTCGCGATCCTGCTTTTCAGCTTCTTACCTAACTGTCTGAATTCTTTCTTTTTCTACATTTTCCATTGGCCCTGACGTTACCAGGACTTCTGGCAGGTCACCCCCTCCCTTCAGGATACTCTGCTCCCGATCCGAGACAGCCCGTACCCTGGCACCTGGGAGGCAACACACCATGCAGCAATCTCTATCAGTTTGACAGAACCTCTTGTCTATACCCCTGACTATGGTATCCTCTATGTCTACGGCATTCCTCATCTTCCTCTTTCCCTTCTGCACCACCGAACCAGTCTCAGTGCCAGAGACCGGATCGCCGTCGTCGTCCTCTGTCAGGTCACCCCCTGAACTGTAACCGAAAGGAGATAACGATTACTGAGGGGAATGGCCGCAGGGCTGCTTTCAACTATCTGAGCTCTTTCCCTCGTTTCTCTCTCTTCGCTGACCGTCACCCACTTACCTAACTCCTGCAGCCTCGGGGTGACTAACTCCGTGTCTCTCCTCTCTATCTCCTGTTCACTTACCCTAATAAGCTGTAAGTCATCGAGACGCAGCTACACTTGTCTAACACGTTCTCTCAGGCCCTGCACCTCGGTGCACTCGGCGCAGATGTGGCCAGCTGGGAAACTGAAAGACTCCCAGGATTCCAGATCAACACCCAGAGCAAAATTAACCCCACCAACATGATCTCTATTCCTCAAAGTAAATGCAACGAAAAGCCAAAAACGAAGCTCACCTGCCCATCTAACTCGCCGAAGCCGAAGCCGAGAATCGAAGTCTGTGTGTAACCCCAGGTCAGGATCTTCAAAACAACCTTCAAAAAGGAAAAAAAAGAAAGAAGAGATATAAAAGATAGAAATAGAGCGGTTTCCGAAAATGCTAGTAAAGGATTCGCTGTTAGGCGCCATCGTCTTCTTCACCCATGCTTGTAAGCTCAAACCGCGTGTTGTCGGTCTGGGATCAACAGCGTTGATATTGTGACGAGTATCACACGTGATCACGCGTAAAGAGATATGGTTAGAGCAGTTGGTCCATTAACCGGCGAGCTATGCGAACTGAGTCATTCGGTTAAATGTCTGTTACGACCTTACTGAAATTTGCACAGTTTTGAGCGACGCTGCTATTGCTTTTATTGGTATGAAGCCAAACATTATTCAATGCCTGAAGTGTAGCATGCTCCCTCGGTTGCGTCCACCCTCAATCAGGGCCAAATCAGCGTCAATTAAGTAATCCTATTAAACTACCGAGGTGAAAATAAAATGCAATATACGGACAGGTTATATAAACTTATTCATGACTTTTCTTCACAAATTAGTGTAATATAAGTGAGCATATTGTTCACTGCTTCTCGTTTGGTGGTAAGGGTTGTGTTGACCATTGTAGTATCCGAGAAATCGGAAAAAAAAAACTGACGCAGCTAACTTTAACTTCATAAATCAGTGATTATGTTTTTGTTCCTGCGTTAGTTTCCCCTCTAAACTTGCGACACTTCTCTGCTCCTTTATTACAAAGGGAGGGAGGGAGGGAGAGAGAGAGAGAGAGGGGGGGAGGGAGGGAGGGGGAGAGACTGTACTGTGTTGAATTATGCTTTTTGACAATTAGTTTTTCTTGTACTGCAGATCACTTTTTTTTCTCTAGGGGTTTGCTTTTGCTTGGTTGACAGGTGGAGGGTGCCGGTGCGTTTTGCTGCAATAACTGGCGGAGGCAGACGATCAATGCTTTGTTGCTGCTTGTGTGCGTGAGGGACGAATAGGGGGACACTTTCAGGTGCTATTTTGTTTTACTCTCTCTCATCCTTTGGCTTACGCTTTTGTTTCTCTAGCTGTCTGCGAAGAACAAGAATTTGATGTTTTATGTTCGAAAGCATCTCTGATATTAAATGGAACAATTGAACTACTGTTAAATTTCGTTGTTTCGCAGGGAACTAAGGTAAAACACAGGTCTACCCAGACTCTTCTTATATCTGACTTCAGTCTCTGACTGTGATCCACGGTGGCGCCGATGAAAGTTTTTCCTTAGGATTCAGTTCCCTCGATTCTGCTCATGAAACGTTTGTCTTCTTACATTAAACTGAGTATAATCACTCGATACAGTACGCAGCTTGTGCAATTATCCAGGAGGACACTAATCGCCTTTTTTCGATGTCACGCTTTTTTTGAATAACACTCGGGATTCCTCATACAATGGTGCAAGTTGTAACAGCGGGCATGAAATGGAACCGAACACTTCCGAAGGCTCGACGTCCTGGTTTGACTTCTATTTTTGTTGGTCACTGTCAGAATAATCCTGCAGGGATACATTATCAAAGTTTTTAGCTCTTCTCTGAAGTAAGGTGGGTAAATTCTTAAATGCCGATGTTTGCGCAGGAACAGATGTGCGTGAGCAGCTTTCTGAATTGTACAATGATATCTGCGGGAGAATAATGTTCGGGACCAGAATAAGTGGCGAAAAAGGGGATAAAATGATTCCCAGATTCTGTCAGACTGAGGAACATGAAGGTGCCCGGTAGAGTAAAGAGCAATATTATGGTTTGTCTTCTGCTTACATTGTCCAGGTAACAAGAATTCACGTTCCCGTACTTTCGGAATCCTTTTTGCGGTTTTTTTGGCCACCAATTAATGCAAATCTTCATCCTATATGCAGAAATAGTAAAACAAATGCGCAGAATGACCAAAGATAACTTTTAGACGCGTGAATGTGGCAAATACTGTTAAGCACATGGCATCCAGGTTAATGAAATATTCCCAATGATTGGCAGATGTGCAGAGGTTGAAACACAAACAGATGAGGGATGTCCTCCAAGGGAATCAGGGTCTTTCTTTCTGCTACAAGGATTCTCACAGTTCTTGTTGTTGGTCAGTAAATGTTTAATGAGCTTTTAGTAATCAACGTCCTCTGTCTCACTTGCCAAACACGTGACCTTCTAAATCGTAACAGCATCTTGTCAATGAGTTCTACCGGACCCATCCGGATTGGCTGAGGCCGCCGTGGGGGACCGGCCATGGTGGGTGGTGTTGGTGGAGTTTCTATCAGGCCTGTTCACGTTGTGATTCCGTTGACTGCCCCCCAGCTGATAGGATTCTCCTGCTACTCGTTCCATACACATGGTCTGCAGACTTCTTAACCCCAGTTCCCAAACACCGTCCTTGTTCACTCATCGAACCAGTCGGCCTCAACCAGTAGTTTTTTGCTTTTCCCTGACCTGCATAATTTTTACCTTGTTGCAAATGGCGTTTAATTTTCCTTGCCCCTTACTTTGTGGCTGCTGGCGTTACTCTGTTTTATTACTTTCTGATCTGTTATGGAAGATATCACTCCCCGCTGCATCCGCTCCGCTGCTATTATTTTGGCTCAAGCCTCCTCTGCATTTCCGGTCAGATTGAACGGATTAAATATAGAAGACATCTTTCCGGTGATACAACAACCACCCTTGAAATGACGTTAATTATATTCCATGAAATGACATGAAATATTTACCCTTGATTTGTACAGTAATGGAGTAAAATCTGTGAGGATAAATGCTCCTGTTTTTAGATATTTTTGAATGACAAACAACACAAAGCTTTACTAGAATGTTACTTGGATTTCAGTACTTAAGTTATTGGGAAAGGTTGAACAAGTTATGTCTTTATTCTTTGAAGTGCAGAATGTTGAGGGGGGACTTGATAGAGGTATTTAAAATTATGAGGGTGATAGATTGAGTTGACGTGGATAGGCTTTGTCCATTGAGAGTAGGGGAGATTCAAACAAGAGGACATGAGTTGAGATTTAGTGGGCAAAAGTTTAAGGGTAACAGAAGGGGGGATTTCTTTACTCAGAGAGTGGTAGCTGTGTGGAATGAGCTTCCAGTAGAAGTGGTAGAGGCAGGTTCGGTATTGTAATTTAAAGTAAAATTGGATAGGTATATGGACAGGAAAGGAATGGAGGGTTATGGGATGAGAGCGGGCCAGTGGCTCTGGGTGCGATTAAGTCTTCGGCACGGACTAGAAGGGCCGAGATGGCTTGTTTCCGTGCTGTAATTATTATATGGTTATATTGTTATATTTGCGAATTTAAAATCTCCCATCGTGACAACTCTGATATTATTAAACCTTTCCAGGATCGGTTTCCCTCTCTGCTCTTCGATATCCATGTCACTCTTGAGCGGCCTGTAAAAATCACCCAGTAAAATTATTGACCTTTTCCTGTTCCTAACCTCCACCCAGAGAAACTCAGTAGAAAATCCTTCCATGGTGTCCACCTTTTCTGCAGCTGAGACATTAACAGTGCCAAGCCCCCACCTCTTTTGCCTCCCTCTCTGTCCTTCCTGAAACATCTATAACCCGGCACTTGAGGTAACCAATCCTATCCCTGAGACATCCAGTTCTCTGTAATGGCCAGCACATCATATCTACAAGTACCGATCCACGCACTGAGCTCATCCACTTTGTTCACAATACTCCCTGCGTTAAAATAGACACACCTCGAAACTTCGATCAGAGCGCTTCCCATCTCTATCACCTGTCTATCGTCCTTCTCGCACTGTCTATAAGCTTTCTCTGCTTGTGAGACAACCTCCTCCTCCCCGGTCTCTCCAATATGGTTCCCACCCCCAGCAATTCTGGTTCAAACTCTTCCCAGTAGCCTTACCAAACCTACCCGCCAGGATATTTGTCACCCTGGGATTCAAGTGAAACCTGTCCTTTTTGTACAGGTCTGACCTGCCCCAAAAGAGGTCCCAATGATCCAGAAATCAGAATCACTGCTCCTTGCTGCAATTCCTCAGCCACGCATTTATCCTCCATCTCACTCTATTCCTATTCTCGCGGTCACATGGCACCGGCAGTCCTCCCGAGATTATTACTTTGCAGTCCGGCTTCTTAACTTCTTTCTTAACACCCTGTAGTAATTTTTCAGGGATATCTTCCCTTTTCCTACCTATGTCATTGGTACCAATATGTACCACGACCTCTGGCTGTTCCCCCTGCCTCTGCCGGATATCTTGGACGCGATCTGAAACATCCCGGACCCAGGCATCTGGGAGTCAAACTACCATCAGAGTTTCTTTCCTGCGTCCACAGAATCGCAGGAAGGAAGCTCTTCTTCTTTTTGAAGTGGTGTTTCATATCGCTTATCAACAAGGGTTACTTTGTGGTGCTATCTGATCCCCGCCTCAATGAGAGAAGCCAATGCTGAACCCCAATCAAGTGCCCCATTAAAATTTTCCATATTTCTCTTTTGTATTTGAAGGAACAAATCGCTTCCCTCATTCGACTCCCACGTTCCTAACCAGTAGTATCGTTTAAGTATATTCAACATTATCTGCGGCTATTCCAGTGTGTCGAATAGCTGTGCTCGATCGTTCTGAAATGCTGACATGCGGAGCGATCAGTTACAAGACCCATTTCACTTTCTTGTATTAGCACTAGTCCTCCTGCCCGCCAGGTCTCCATCCTATACACAACAGAGAAATGTTGTCCCATCTAAACCTTTTAAACTGAGGAATTACCGATGAATATCAATGAAGTTTAACAGAAACCACGCTGAAGGAGCTCAGCAGGTTGGGCATCATCCGTGCAAAAGATCATTCAACGTTTCGGGCCGAGTCCTGACGTCCTGACGAAGAGACTCGGCAGGAAACGTTGAATGATCGTTTCCATGGATGCTGCCCGAACTGATGAGTTCCTCCAGCGTGTCGTGTGTTTTGCTTTGACCCCAACATCTGCAGTGTAGTTTGTGCGTCAATGAAGTTTAAGTTGCCAATGACAACAGCTGAGCTAACAGAAGGAGCTGTGCAAAACCTATCTCCTGATCTGTCACTGTCTCTGTGTATTGTTTTAGATTTGGTGATGGGAGCTCTGTACAGAATACTCTCAAACGAGTGTTCGTTCCCTTCCTACTTCTGAGTTCCCCTCACAGTCTACTAACATACAATCACACCACAGTGTCCTCCCTTTCCGCAGCTGTGATAATATCACACTCTCTCTGGTTTTAAGAGACTTCTTACACACTGTTTCACCCGACTATGACAATTTTGAAACACCTGTATCACGAGATGTCCGGACTTCATCGATCTCCCTGTGATTGAATGGATTTTATTCTTAGATCCTTTACAGACACGTGGAATAAAGATCTTTCAGTTACGGTTCAGTTTAAATGTGCAATGGGCAATCCTAGTAATTTATAATAAATTATAATAAATAGAACAGTCAACATAGCATAGAAAAACACTCGGATCAGTGTGAGTTAATCTGTTTGATGGCCTGGTGGATGAAGCTGTTCCGGAGCATCTTGGTCCTTGCTTTTTGCTGCGGTAATGTTTCCCGATAATTGTCAAATCTCTACAATAGCTTGGAATTTATTTACTTCAGAAAAAAACAGGCGCATCATTATTTCTATTCATGACATATTCGCCATGTCTAATGTCTTCTTAAACTATTCTGATCTGAAATCACGCTGAATTGCATTTGGAGTGGGCTTTATTTACACAGATGGCCGTTTAACGTAAACACATACTTCATTCCATTTTTCAGCTCTTGTCTGAATTTCCTCTGTGTCAGTGTATAGATACAAGTATTGGTGCACACACTGAGAGTTTGCAACATGTACCCAAATTGCTGTAGTATATATACCGGGGAACTCAAATATCTGTCCTGGTAATAGTAATTTTCGGATCGCCATTTCAGAGAATGAGCTAAATAGGGCATCCACAGTAATATGAAATTAGCTGAAATTGCAAATAATAAAATCATCGATTTTCTGCGGTTTTCCACCTCTGTATCTTTCTGTTTGTCGCTACTCTGCCGAAGGCCTCTCCGGACTCTATTCGCCGCAATTATATGTCTTACTGTTAACCCATTGAAGATAACAATTAAGCCGATTGGTAGCAACGGTGTTAGAATGCCATCTAGTAATGTGAGTCCTTTCCACACTGGTAAAGTAGCGTATTCATGTGAGAGAACGCAATGCCACGGCATGTTGTCAATAATGACATAAGGCTCAATGGCAAAGTAAAACGGGGCACTTCTCCCGCAGCTCGCTATAACCACCGTCACCATAACCACCGTTGCTGTTCTCTCAGTGCAGTATCGTTCCCCGAGCTTTCGACAACATATTGCGATGAAACGATCGAAGGTAAAACTGACCGTAAACCAAACAGAACAGTCCCTCGTTACAACAAATAATACAAGTGTCAGAGCGCATACAGGAGTGATGAGCAAGGATCTGAAATACATGTAGATATAGTTGGTCTGTTCCACTAAAGCGAAAACTAGAACCACCATCAGATCCGCTGTTGCCATTCCAACCAGGTAGCGGGTGATGCATTTGGAGAGTCCGCATTTTCCCCGAGATAGGATCACAATGGCCGTTAAATTAACTTCAAGAAATTTAGAGAGAAAACAAAAATCAACACAGAATTATCGTTATCTGCAAATGTCTGAATTCCCACCATTTTTCCAATGCTACTCAGGGTATTTTTTTTATCGAAGTGAAAAGCATAAATTCAATTTTTGGTGATTTTGTCCGTGCACACCGGCTGGACGATAATGGACATAATTGGCAGAAAGATGGCGTCTTTCCGACAGTTTAGAGCCGAGCATCTTCCACGACTCACGTACCGGTGAAGGTCGATCGCCCCATAAACAATACCATTTCCATTATTTGAGGTGAAATGGCTGAAGTGTTTATTTGTAGTGGAATCATGAGATTTAATGCATCGATTTATGCAAGAACAGACCTATGTGTCTATATTCAACTGGCCAGTCAGTTGAAAACTTTCCTATCTGGAAATACGACTGCTGTCGCTTCAGAATGCTGAGCAAGGTGAAACTATGGAACTATGGCAATAGCGGCAGCAACGTCATTGACAAAAGAAATAAGAAACATCGCATAGAAACAATATAGGAGCTGACTAACACAACTATCAGAAGTTTGAACTCTCAATTCTGTAAAATATTTCAGACTAATGCAGCATCTGTGCTCAGTAAAAAGTCCAAACAGTGCAGCGGAACAAAATCAAGATGATGACGGCACCATCTCCAGTATCTTACCAGGGATACCGATCGCTACAATTGTAGGATAGAAAATGCCCGCGATGTAGAATATCGCTGGATATCCCATATTCCGTCAGAGGCAACGTTCAGTTGCACGAAACGTTCCGACTGCTCATATGGACTGGTGACAGGTTTTACAGAGTTATATACAACTGAGAGCAATTCCACTGAGGCAATTAGTGTGGTTATCACATCAGCCACATTAGGGACAACCGGCTAAACAAACATTTACATTAAAGTGTTTTTATCGCTCTGTCACAGTGCCATGAATTTGTATCCCCAAGGGATGTTAGAAACTATTAACTTTTAAACAAAAGGTAATTCGAAGGCTACCAATGTACTTCCCAAGACATCTGACGTCAGCCGCTGAAATGGGACATTTTCTGATCAGTGTTGTTTCTAACGTGGACAATCATCCTGAACAATCAACATGGACAATCAACTTCAAACAGATTTATTTTGTCCCACACAGCGGAGCAGATTCGCTTCTGACATTGAGGGCGGGACATCTGCTCGGCTGGTGAAATAGGGTACACTTTATTGAGGGGGAAATAGGATAATTTTTTTCTGACGCTTGTTTCAGTCATTTCGAGTCATTTGAATGACGAAAATCACAGTAACAGCTGATGATATGTATCACAATAAAACACATTGTACATATGTTGTTCTGAGCATATAAAAGAGATCGAGAGTAATATTCTGGGGACTTTTGATAATATAAAGTTACGCAGCCATACGAACTTAGATTCGGCTTGTTGAGGGATTGATCAACATTCTTTTTTCGATTAGCGGAGAGCGGATGGTTGACTCTTTGACTCTGACAAGTGTAGAGCAGGGAGTGGCGTTAGGTACATTGTTTTCTTTATCCGGTATTTTAATGACACAGATGTCGATGTAGAAAATTGAATCAGAAGAATTAAGTACGACCCGTAAGTTGAAGGCGTTGTTCCTGCCAGGAACTTTATCCAATCTTGTAGCTTGATGTGTTCCTGCTAGGAAATGGGCTGAAAATGGCAGATAACATTTAATACAGACACGTGTGAGATGGTCAGCGTTGTGAGGAAAGATACGACATACTTGGATGCACATATAGTATACGTGGACTTCAGTGTGCAGAGATAAGAGACCTAGAGGTACAGATCGATAATTCCAGGAAATCGGCGTCAAGGGCAGTTCGGCTCGTGTTGAGATCAGATCACAGTCGTCTTCACAAATATATTACTGTGTACACGAGTGGGGCTGTAATGTTGAAGCTGTACAACATGTCGGTGAGGCCGTAGATAGAATATCGTGGGCTGTTCTGGCCATCTACTTACAGTTTTGAAATAAAATTAAGCTTCAAAATGTCCAGCGATAATTTTTAGGAAGAGTTCGGGAAATGAAAAGAATGAATGCATGTAGATTTTTTCCCAACTTGGGTCCGTACTGTAGACACTATAGAGAGGGAGTACAGAGGAGATTTACAAATGTGTTTCCTGGAGTGGAGGTCGTGCCGTAGGAGAATGGCGCCTTTTCTCCTTGTAGTGACAGCGGATGAGAGGTGACCTGACAGAGGTGTATAAGATGATGTGAGACATTGAGGGCAGGATAGCAGCTCGGCCAGTAAAATAGGGTACAATTTATTGAAGTGGAAGATAGGATCTTTTTTTTTTTTGTCGCTTGCTTTAATAATTTCGATAAGCTTCAAAATGCCCAGCGATCATTTGAAAGGAAGAGTTCGGGAAATGAACACGCAGAGTTTCCCTATTCAAGGTCTATACAATAGACTCTATAGAGAGGGTGCGTGGATACTGGAGAAGAAGTGCAGAGGAGATTTACAAGGGTGTTGCCTGGAATGTAGGTCGTACCTTTTAAGAGTATTGTAAGTGTCGTGTAAGAGTATTTTTAGACCGGTACATGGAGCATAGAAAAATAGAGGGCTATGCGCTCGGGAGAGTCCGGGGAGTTTCTAGACTAGGTTACATATTCGGCGCAACATTGTGGACTGAAGGGCCTGTAATATGCTGTAGATTTCTATTTTCTGTGTTCTATTCTTTGACTGAATCTACAACTAGAGTTCATCGGCTTGTGGAGTTAGTTGACATATGCAGCAGTATATGTAGTAGAACTTATTCACTCAGAGGGTCGAGCGAGTGTGGCCGGACCTGCAAGCGTAAATGGTAGATAGGATTCAATTGTATCATTTCAGTGAAGGTTGTGTGGGTACGTAGATAAGAGTGGGACAGAGGGTGTAGATAATGGGGCGAGGCGGAACATCACAGAGCGATGACCTAGATGAACGGAAGAGCCTATTTCACTGCAGTAATAATCAGTGACGCCATGACTGTCACTGTCCCATTTCCACATTCAATGTCTTCTCATTTTCGTCCCCAAACTAAGTATGTGCAGAACAAAGGGTGTGTTCATGCTCACCTTTCAAGCTCATTTCCTTCTACTTTTGTAGCAAAAACTATTCTATGCCTATTGCGGAATTTGAACCGATGAGCGGCCCTTGGCTTAATGGAAGATACAAAGTCTTACCATTCTACATCCATTGTGGAACTTGTACTAATGTGCAGTCTTCGATTGACTGGAGAAAGTTTCACATCTATATCTGTAGAGGAACTGGTATCGATGTGCGAATCTGGTATCTCTGGAGGATGTCTCGCCTCTCTGTATCCATGATGGAGCTTGTCTCGAAGCGTGATGTGTTGAACTGGTACCATCACTATGGGCTGACTCACCACTCTGTATCCATTGTGGAACTCGTACTGATGTGTGGCCCTCGACTTCTTTGAGAATATCTAATCGCTGATAACACACTTTTCCCTCTCACACTTTAAACATGATTTGTGAGGCTGACTGCGCTAGTCTCTCCGTGTGCTTCACCTTTTCTTCGAAATGGTTTTCTATCATTACCTCGGAAACACATTGCCATTTGTTGTGACAGCAATTCATTTGAATTCCTACTCCGCCATTTTATTGTCCACTGCGCCATTAATCATTGATCAATGCATCAACGCTCGTACTAGTTTTGTTAATTTCGGCGATATTTGTGTTGTTACCAAGGCATCATTTATTGTCTGACTCCAATTGCTCCTCCGATAGCAATAATTAACTTCCCTTTTACAGGATTGCAGCCTTTCCAGTGGCGAATGGGAAACATCGGTGATGTGCAAAGATTTTTTTTCTAGGCAAAACAGGTTTCTGACTCACACGGTGACTCTGAGAGAGCGAGATCCCTTGTGGTCATTGGTCCAGACGCTGGAGGTGCTGCCTGGACGAGCACTGAACACGGTTCACACTGCAGAATGAAACGTGATGAAGTGGGGTCCTTTGCTGGATGGCATCACCAGTCCCATTGACTTGCTGAAGATTTAAGTGTGGAATATTTCATCATAATCTTGTTCCGTGTCGTCTGTGAGCAAAAAATGGAGTATTTTCGGAGGCGAGTCACAGAGCAAGTCTCCAATGTGCATCTGTGTGTCGTGTTGAAAGGCAGATTGAAACTCATTTTGCCAGTCTACTGGGATTCACTGATCGGCATTTTATAGACCGGCCGCAGATATGTCTGGATAGGAGCTCTGGGGATTGGTTAGACGTTCATTGGCAAATGTCGAAAAGCATGGATTTTAGAAGGTGAATGCGAAGCGATAGCGTTCCACAATGCAGTCCCGGAATCTATATTGGGTCTCACCAATGTGGATCGAGGGATGACGTGTAGATTCAGGTAGGGCAGATGTAACGCTTGCAGTGATAAGTGCCAGGAAGGAGATCAGTCTGGAGGGATCGTGGACAAGGGAGTGTCGTGATACCTGCAGAAACCGCAGAAGCAGCTGGAGGCCGTATAGGGAATTGTATCGTAAATAAATAAATAAATAGATGAATAAATAAATAGATAGATAGACAAAGAAACAAATAAATAAATAAATAAACAAACAAATAAATAGATAGATAGATAAATAAATGAATGAATGAATGAATGAATGAATGAATGAATGAATGAATGAATAAATGAATAAATAAATAAATAAATAAATAAATAGGAGTTAGAAATAACACAACAAGCAAATCAGCTAAGTCATAACCCATTAATATTCTTTCCGAATTTTACTTCGCACAGTTTTCACAATCACTTCAACTATACACATGTTTTCCAGTTATAATTCTAAATATTCCATAGAAATTCTCTTCGGCTATTTCAAAGAAAGAGGTTTTCAGTTTATCGTCAATGGCCGTATGTTAATAGATAGTTTCATAAATAGATAGATAGATTGATTGAGACGGATTACATTTACGAGACAAATAATTTGATTTTTCTGGCCTGTGAGTAGAAACTGAGGTTAATTCCCTCCTTCCAAGGGATCCAGTACTACAATGAACAGGACTACAGGAACATCACCACACACCCGGTGTTACCAGTGCATTCTAACGTGCCACCGAACACATGCCACTTCTTTTCCAGACCTGTCAATTCTGCAAT
Organism: Hemitrygon akajei; assembly: GCF_048418815.1. Classification (NCBI taxonomy): domain Eukaryota; kingdom Metazoa; phylum Chordata; class Chondrichthyes; order Myliobatiformes; family Dasyatidae; genus Hemitrygon; species Hemitrygon akajei. The sequence continues at coordinate 563,919 of NW_027331960.1, read as the reverse complement.
GTTATTATCACATCACATTAATTCTCATAATCTCTACACAGAGAATATCACTGCTTATTTAGACCCATGTGCAAGTATTCTGTTAAATTCATTGCCTGTCCAATCTCATGATGGGCAGTGAAAACAGTATGCATGAACATAACATCATATCAGCACCACTCTTTATAAAAAAATTGCTCTACAGCACGATCACACTATTGGTGATGATCCTCTGTAATCAGATATCACACTGTCGCGGGGTGTCAGAACATATTGTTTATGTATTTATTCCTCAATGTCCACTCCCTGGCAGCAAATAACATCCTGATAACACACAAATTAATATCTGCAGAATCAATGCCTAAAATTTGGAATCATTAATGACATTTATAATACCCTGAACAACAGGAGATGACTCTGCAATGTGGACAGAGTTTCTGTGCAACTTGTCTTTCGTAGAAGAGAGTTGTACCATCAATGCACCAAGGAGTGACCGAAACATCAGTGGACATAAAGACATTTAACCTCGGCTTTTGTTTTATTTTCGTACTCATATCAGGTGTGACCCAGCGGACCAGGAGAAATATTCACTTTTTTTTTCTATCATCATATTGGGCCATGTTTATATATTCGAGGCACCGGCACATTTTTATTTTCGTACATCTAAATGAAATTCAGTGTTGTTTATTTTGAAAGTCTTATTGGACTCTTATATTTAGTCAATCAGCACGAAAAAAAAATACGGACATTGTTCAGTGGTTCACGGATAAAGAACCTCAATGACGAGAATAGGTGTAACTTGCGTTCAGTAGGTTCAGATAATGGAAACACCGGGAAACATGAGAATGGCGAGTCTTCATCACCTTTACACAACCGATATGATTTCCTCTGATGTCTCATACCACGAATAAAGAAGTGAATTTAATTGTTACAATAACCTGTATATGTGCAAACATATGTTACGTATGCTTAACCTTTGGAAAAAAAAATCAGTATGCTGCGATAATAATGTGTAAGCTGTCTGTTGTTTGAAGCAGGTGGTTTAGAAAAACAAGAGGGAATTATTGTACATCACTAGTCAGATTAATTACAGTCAAGGTGAGATGTAGTTAACCCGTTATGGATCGGCACTTGCAGAATTGCGAGATATGCTCAATTATATGTTTGTGTAAAAAAAATGTGAGATTAATATTACTGTTGTCTCTGCAGACTTAACAATGAGCGTCATTTACTAATGGACATTGATTTTAGGTGACGGGAGAGAATTAAGGGGAAGTGGAGGGAGCACTTTCGACCAATGAAGCAGTATGGGACGAGCTGCCCGAGGATGTGTTTGAGGTACACACTTTCAGAACATTCAAAGTGCAATTGGACAGTCCATGGATAGGAATATTTTAATGGGATAAGGTCAAAGAGGGAGCAACGGAAGATAGCTCAGATGGTAGGTTCGCATGAGTTTATTTTGCTCGTCAATATATACAAGGTTATTTTGAAGAACAGAACCAGTGCATCTGGATAAATCGTGTCCTCACACCCTAATGTTCGGCATCCAAGGCAGTAGCATCAGGTGCCATACTCCGGAACGTTTTTTTTTCTTTACAACTCTGGTGTGGGATCATGTACGGATTCTGCTGTTAAGAAAGAGTATAAAAATCTATTTCTTTTTTCCTTCCTGTTTCAACAGCTGTATGTATTTACAATGATATAACGCACTGGGGAAGCGTTGACGTCCGTAGAAGTACAAATTTATCAGGATGATTTGTCTTCCCGCCACCAGTTTTCGTTCCCAACTTTTGGACATAAGAAGCGAATACAAATCTGATTTTTGACAAATTAGCTACTTCCTTTAAAGCTCGTAACAGAAGAAAACGACATATTGCGATCTTCCTTCTTTGTTAAATGTGAACCTATCTGCCATGATACGATTCCATATATGTTCTGATAGGTTTTGTGTGTAATTAAATTATATCTACGGGAAAACCATATGCCGACAGCTAAACCCGCCGAACCATATTTATGCTAACGCCACACTATTTTCCTGCCTCCAGTTTTCGCTACCCATTTTCAGACAAAACAGGTAAAAACAAACGTGATTTTTGACAAATTTTCTTTAAAGGTCGTAAGAGTTTAAAAAAAAACGATTACCTCGTATTGTGTTCTGTCTTTAATTGAAATTTTCTTCTATGTTGAATATGATCATATCTGCCATGTTACGCTTTCATACATGTTCTGAGACGTTGTGCATGTCAAAAATATCAAATAACAAGAGCATTTATCCTCCCAGATTTTGCTCCACCACTGTTCAAATCAAGGGTAAGCATTTCATGTCCTTTCATGATATAATTAACGTCATTTTATGGGTGGTTGTAATATCACCAGAAAGATGTCTTCTCTATTTAACTCGCTTGCCGTTTAACCTGTCCGGAAATGCAGAGGAGGCTTGAGCTGAAATCCGAACAGCGGGGTGGATTCCACGGGGAGCGGTAACTCCATAACAGATCGAGAAATAATACAATAGAATAATACCAGAAGCCTCAAAGCAAGGGGCAAGGGAAATTAAGCGCCATTTGCAACAAGATTAAATTATTCAGTTCGAATGAAACCCAAAAACTACTGGTTGAGGCCTACTTGTTCGATGACTGAACAAGGATTGTGTTTGAGAACTGGGTTTCAGTAGGCTGCAGATCATGTGTATAGAACAAGTGTCAGTTGATTCCTTTCAGCTGGGTAGAGAAAAGGATATGTCAGCGTGTGCAGGCCTGAAAGAAACTCCACCACCACCCCCATCCTCCATGGCCGGGCCCGGACGGCCTTAGCTGATCCGGATGGGTCCGGTAGAACTCAGTGATGAACGATTTATCCAAGGTGCTGTTACGAAGGAGGACGTCACGGGTTTGGCAAGTGAGACAGAAGACACTGATTATGGAAAGCTCATTCATCATTTACTTACCAACAGCAAGAGCTGTGACAATCCTTGCAGCAGAAAGAGAGATCCTGATTTCCTTGAAGAACATTCCGTATCTGTTTCTATTTCAACCTCTGCCATTAATTGAGAATATTGAATGGGTTTTGAATTTAATCTGGATGCCATGCGCTTAATAGCATTTGCAGCGTTCACGGGACTAAAAGTTATCTTTGGTCATTTTGTGCATTTGTTTTAATATTTCTGTGTATTGGATCAAGATTAAGCATTTCTTGGTGATCAGAAAATCGTAAAAAGTATTCCGGAATTACTGGAATGTGAATTCTCGTGACCTGGACATTGTAAGCAGGAAACAATCCATAATATTGATCTTTACTCTATCCGGCAACGTCATGTTACTCAGTCTGACAGCATCTGGGAATCATTTTAACCCTCTTGTTGCCATGTTTCAGGTCCCGACAAGTATTCCCCCGCAGGTGTCATTGAATAAATCAGAAACCTGCTCACGTACATCATTCCCTGTGCAAGCATCGGTATTCAAGCATTTACCACACTAAATTCAGGGAAGAGCCAAAAACTTGATATTGTCTCCTTGCAGGACAATTCTGACATTGACAAATAAAAATATAAGTCAAACCATTTTGTCGTGTCTTTAGTAGTTTTCGGTTTCATTTCATACCCGCTGTCACTACTTGCATTGCAGGTTGAAAGAGTGCAGAGAAGGTTTACAAGGATGTTGCCGGGACTTGAGAAACGGAGTTACAGAGAAAGGTTGAATAGGTTAGGACTTTATTCCCTGGAGCGCAGGAGAATGAGGTGTGATTTGATAGAGGTGTATAAAAGTATGTTGGTATGGATAGAGAGAATGCAAGCAGGCTTTTTCCACTGATGCCAGGGGAGAAAAATAAACAGATGTCATGGGTTAAGGGTGTAGGGGGAAAAGTTTAAAGTTTAAAGGGAGCATGGGGTGGGAGGGGGGGCTTCTTCACGCAGAGAGTGGTGGGAGTGTGGAATGCGCTGCCAGATGAAGTGGTGAATGCGGGCTCACTTTTGACAGTTAAGAAAAACGTGGACAGGTATATGGATGAAAGGCGTTTGGAGGGATATGGTCCAGGTGCAGGTCAATGGGACTAGGCAGAAAAACGGTTCGGCACAGCCAAGAAGGGCCAAAAAGCCTGTTTCTGCTTTGTAATGTCCTATCGTTCTATGTTCTATCGGGAATCCGGAATGTTATTGGGGAAAAAAGAGTGACATCTAAACAAGGTGATAAACGTCCTCCTGGCTAACTGCATAGTCCATGTATTGCACCGACTGATTATACTTAGTGTAATGTAAGAGGGAAAACGAATCAATAAGTAGAATCAAAGGAAAATGAATTTTAAGGCAAAACTTGCATCGGCGGTACCGCGGATTGGGAAACTGCAAAATTTAAGTCAGTAATTCAATTCTTCCATTTAATATCACAGAAGCTATACAATGTACACCATCAAATTCTTGTTCTTCGCAGACCTCCACGGAAACAGGAGTGTACGCCAAAAGATGAGAGAAAGTAAAAAAAAAATCCGATTTCTCCGATTCGAGAATCGTCTACACACCCGCTTCCACCAACACGAGAAAGAAGGAAGAATATACTCAATTATTTTACTGTAGTTTGTGAAGAAAAATCATGAATAAATATATAAAACCTGTTCGTACATGCAATTTTACTGGAATTGCTTTCATTCCAACAAAAGCTGCGTGAACCACCGCTGAAAACTGTCCAGAATTCAGTAAGGCCGTAACAGACATTTTGTTCTTTGACTCAGGTCCCACAGTTCGCTGGTTAACGGACCAACTATCCTGACCATGTACATACGACATGGATCATGTATGAAATTGGTCACAACATTAATGCTGTTATTCCTAGCCCGAAGAAGCGCGGTTTCAGCTCACATCCGTGGGTGAAGCTTAGCAGGACGATGGCGTCTATCGGCGAATACTTTGCTTGCATTTTCGGAAGCAGCTCTATTTCAATCTTTAATATCTCCTTTCGTTTCCTTTTCAAGGTTCGATTGAAGACCCTGATCTGAGTTTACACAATGACTTCGATTCTCGGTTTCGGCATCGACGAGGGAGGTGGACAGGTGAACTTCGTTTTTTGGCTTTTCCTTGCATTTATTCTGAGGAATGGAGAGCACGTCGGTATTTTGCTCTGGGTGTCGATTTGGGAATCCCGGGAATCTTTCAGTCTCCCAAATGGCCACATCTGCGCTATGTGCCCGGAGATGTTGCTCCTGAGAGACGGTGTTAGGTGTTAGATAAGTTAGTGACTGTCAGGGAAGGGATGGGGAGTCCTCTGATTGCGGGGAGCACCCCTGTAGACACCCCTCAGTAATCGTTATCCCGTTTTGGTTGCGGTTGAGGGGGGATCAACTGACAGAGGACGACCAAGGCGATCGGGTCTCTGGCACTGAGCCTGTTTCCGTGGTTCAGAAGCGAAAGAGAAAAATGAGGAATGCAGGAGTCATGGGGGATTCCATAGTGAGCGGAACAGACAGGAGGATCTATCAGCCTGATTGCGATACTTGCATGGAGTGTTGCTTCCCACATGCCAGGGTATAGGATGCCTTGCGTTGGGTGCAGAATATTCTGATGGGAAAAGGAGAACAGCCAGAAGTCGTGGTACACGTTGGTACCAATGTCAAGGTAGAGAGAAGGTAGAAGGAAAAGAGAGAATTCAGGCCGTTAGGTAGGAAGCTGAAAAGCAGGACTTCGAGTGTAGTAATCTCGGGAACTCTGCCCGTGAAATCCATGAATAGCATGATTAGGGGAATTAATGTGTGGCGGATAGACTGCTGTAGGGGACAGGGCTTCAGGTTCCTGGATCATTGGGGCCTCTTCTGTGGGGTGGTACGACATGTCCAAAAAGGACAGGTTACACCAGAACCCAAAGGGGTCCAATATCCTAGCGGGCACATTTAATAAAGCTGTTAGGGAGCATTTAAACTAATCTGGTAGGTGTTATAGGAGCCGGAGTGGTAGGGCTGAGGAACAGGAAATCAGAAATAAATCGAAGATAGCATGAGACGATTTATAGAAAGGGCAGACAGGAGATGAAGCTTAGTTACAATCACTTACAGGGCAATACAGGCATGATGCAGTTAAAACAGAAAGCACTGGCTTAAAGTGTTCCATTTGAGTGCACGCAGCATAAGGAATAAAATGGACAATCTTAAAATCCAGCTGCAGCTTGGCAAATATGACACGGTGGCTATCTCTGAAACTTGACTAAAGGATGGTTGCCTTTGAGAGCAGAATGTCCAAGGATATACAGTGTGACTCAGAGAACACCGAAATGGCAGAAAAGACTAAGAAACAAAATTGAAACATTAAGAAAAGTAGTCCGCCTAATGGAGTATAAATTCACAACACAATCAAGAATCTTTAGGAAAAAGCTAGGGAAATACTAGGCAAATATAACGTCCATAGAACATTAGCATAAGAAAAGCAGTTTGGAAATTGTAATGCATTAAAACGGGAGCTTGGTGCATACATCACCAGACTAAATAGAACATGAAATGCTCCAGACAAAGTAAACAGAGTTATCAGTTCAAAAGCAATGACAAAGATTTAGGGAAGATATTGAAACTAAATTCAATGCACCAAAACGTTACGATTCTTAGCATAGAAATTGAACAAACACAGAAATAACAAACATTTCGGATAAAATCGGGTGAAACAGGATTAGGCAAAATCAAGAAGTGAGCTGGATTAGGGAGGGACAGAACGCACACATAGGATTGAAGAAATGCACATACCTGGTTACAATGGAAATGTTGAAAGAAGTTATAAAATATACATAGAAGTGGAAAAGTATTGGACGGATAAAATTCATAAGTTTTGAGAAAAAGTATACTTGCTTTCATCTGTACCTATTAACGCATGTCAATTATTTTCTTAAGTATTCTGTATTCTGAAAACGTGCTTACATTTCAACAGATGGTAAAATATATTTCTTAACCAAAGGGGAAGCACAGATGTTGCATCAAAATATGGTCATATAACTTGTTTACAAACGACTGAATATATAAAATTGTAACATCAAATATTTAGCAAATAAAGAACAATAGATAATAGATTCCGTAATTGTAAGTTAAGCCCGGCGGTGATGCAGAAATGTTCCATGTTTCTACGTTCACCACCAAGAAGATTTTGACTCTGTCCCACACTGACGGTTAACAGAAGTTCGTAATATATATAAACCATACCCAATATTTAAAAAATTCCTTCAACCTCTGTTGAAGTATTGGTGTATATAGTCTCTGTAAATACTAACAAAAATATAGCTATCAGAATGAACCGAGACTATTTTCCAGGACGTTTCCCTGAGTCCACTGCGGTTCTGCCTAGCTTTAGACCTGCTTCCAGCAATTGAGAAATAAGCGTGCTTGTCCCCCCCCCCCCACGAACCTCAGGGTTTATCAGCTTGAGCTAAGAAAACAATAAAATAAAATTAATAATAATAAATTTCTGCACCGATTTGCACGTCAGACAGATATTGTGCCAGGAAAATGTTTTGGCTTTCCAATTTTAATGGGGTGCAGTGTATACGCCTGCGCTAAGGAGAATGGTGGAGGTGATGCAAGTAGACGGAGAATGGAGACAGAGAGTGTGCGCATGTGTGAAAGAGGGAGAGAACGCCGGAGCTATGTTGAATTTTCCTTTTTAAGAATTAGCATTTTTCTTTTACCGTAGATAATGCTTTTTTTTTTCTGTGTCTTTGCTTTTGCATGGTTGGTAGGTGGAGGGTGTCGGTGCGTCTTGCTGCAATAACTGGTGGAATGGGCGGTCAATGTTTTGCTGCTGCTTGTGCGTGTGAGGGGCGAGTAGAGGGACGCTATCGGGCTCCAAATATTATACTGTCTGTCGTCCTTTGGCGTACGCTTCTGTTTCCCTGGATGTCTGCGAAGAACAAGAATTTGATGTTGTACATATCATAGAATCTTTCATATTAAATGGGGAACAATTGAACTGCTGATTGTTAAATATTGTTGTTTTCCAAGAAACACACGTCTACCTAGTCTCTTCTTAATTCTGACATCAGTTTCTGGCTATGATCCATGGTGCCGCCAGTGAAAGATTTGCCTTAGGATTCACTTCCCTTCGACTGTGCTCATTGAAAGGCTTTTCCTCATTCATGGAACGAAGTACAATCACTCGAATCAGGCAATAGATTCTGCAACAGGCCAGGAGGAGAATAACCACCTTGTTTAGATGCGACTCTTTTTTGTTCTCTAAATAACAGTCGGGATTCCTGATAGAATGGTGCAAGATGTAACAACGGGCATTAAATGAAACCGAACACTTCCGAAGACACTGCTACCTGAACTGAAATGTATTTTTCTTGGTCAATGTCAGAATAATCCTGCAATGAGACATTATCAAATGTTTGGTGCTTCTCTGAATTTAGTGTGGTTAAATGCTTAAATACCGATGTTTGCATAGGAACTGACGTGCGTCAGCGGGTTTCCGATTTGTTCAATGACACCTGTAACAACAGGAGATGTCGCCACCTGAATACATGTCGAAAGGGTGGATAAAATGATTCCCAGATGCTGTCAGACTGAATAGCATGAAGTTGCCCGATAGAGTGAAGAGCAATATTATGGATTGTCTTCTGCTTATAATGTCCAGGTTACGAGAATTCAAAATCCTATAATTCCGCATTTTTTTGCGATTTTCGGAGCACAAACAGATGCTAAAACTTCATCCTATGTACACAAATATTAAATCAGATGTACAAAATGACCAAAGACAAGTTATAGTCGTGTGAACGCGGAAAATGCTGCAAAACACATGACATCCAGATTAAATTCAAAATCCTATTTGAAATTGGCAGATTATTGGCAGAGATTGAAATACAAACAGATAAAGGACGTTTTCCAAGGTCTCCTCTGCATTTCCTGACAGTTTGAACGGCAAGCATGCTAAATGGAGAAGACGTCTCTCCGGTGATATTACAGACACCCTTGAAATAACGTTAATTATATTCTGTGAAATTACATGAAGTGTTTACCCTTGATTTGAACAGTAGTTGAGCAAAATCTGTGAGGATATATGCTCCTGTTTTTAGATATTTTTGAACGACACACAAAACGTATCAGAGAATGACAGGATCACATTTAACGTAGAAGGAAAAATGAAATATGGCGTTTTTATTCTGTTACGAGTTTTAGATGTAATAGGAAATTTGTCAAAAATCTGATTTTTTTTTCGCCTGCTATGTCTGAAAGTCGGTAAAGAAAACTGGTGGCGGGAAGACAAACTGGTGATAGCATAAATGTGCTTTGGCTTGTTTAGCTTTCTTCACGTGGTTTCCCACCAGTATTCAATGGGTCAGACCCCTGAATGGCCGAAAAGTATTCTTTACATTCTCTCTTTCCTTGATTTACTTCAAGTAGTTGATGAGTAGATTGCATATAATACTGATAAATCTATGCTTTACAGACGTCAATACTTTCACGGTGCGTAATTCCATTCTAAAGACATATAGCTGTTGAATCAGAAAGGAAAAAATAAAGAAATTAATATTAAAATATTTTCTTTGTACCAGAACTCGTACATGATCCCACACCACAGTGGGGAAAAAAAGAGTTCCGGAGTATGGCACCTGATGCTACTCCCTTGAATGCAGGGAATATGGTAGGAGGGCAGGATTTATCCAGATGCAACAGTCCCGTTCTTCGAACTGACCTTGTATATATTGACGAGCAAAATAACCTCATTTGTACACATTGTTATTTTGCATTATTTGCCCTCCATGAAAGACCACTGAAATCCACCTGCCACAAGAGACATCGAAATCGGAAACGAAGCACAACTCATGCACAGAATCGCAGAAGCTACTAACGTTCCAGTTGTTAAAGTAAATAGTCTGTGCAAACGGATGTAGAAACGGCGGCCCAAGATGTTTTTACCATCTAAGCTATCCTCATTCGTTCCCTTTTTAACCTTATCCCATTAAAGTATTCCTATCCATGGACTGTCCAATTACATTTTGAATGTTCTGAAAGGGTGTACCTCAAACATATCCTGGGGCAGCTCATTCCATACACTTACTCACGTCATTGGTCAAATGTGATCCCTCCACGTCTTATTAATTCTTCCTCATCACCTTAAATCAATGTCAATTCGGAACTGATTGTCGCTGGTAAATCTGCAGAGACAACAGGATAACTAGTCTTTTCAGTGATGGGCCTGGATTACCATTGTCGTCATCATCATGATCAGCAATGCCATTGTCCGTGTGTGTAGTAATTGTTATTGACAGATGACAAATTTGCAATAGTAATTGACAGATAGCTATTTCCATTTGTGCAAGGCACTATAAATGTCATTAATGAGTAGATATTTGAGGTATCGATTCTGCAGTTTGTAATTTCTGTGTTTACATTTTATTTGCTGCAAGGGGGCGGACATTGACAAATAAATCAATATTCAATATAACCAATATGTTCTGACATCCAGTTACAGTTATCCAGTTACTCTCTGACTCAGAAGCCTCTGACTATTCACACGATCAATGTCTCTCATCCGTTTATACGCTCCTATCAGGTTACCTCTCATCGTCCGTCGCTCCAAGTAAAAATGCCGAGTTCACTCAACCTATTTTCATAAGGCATGCTCCCTAATCCAGGCAAATCTTTGAAAATCTCTTCTGCACCCTTTCTATGTTTTCCACGTCCTTCCTGTAGCTGGAGAGAAAGAAAAAAAACTTCATGTTTTACCTAACACAACTCTAGCATTACTCCTCCGTAACTTCCTCAGTCTTCAACGGGAATCGTAAGACGATAGAATTCCCTACACAGCCGCCAGCGCCTTCTGCGGTTTCCGCAAGTATCCCGTCGCTCCCCTGTCCACTATCCCTCCCTACTAATCTCCTTTCTGGCATTATTATCACTGCAAACATTACAAAACAACTACCTGCATCAACACGTCCTCTCTCATTCCCATTGGTGAGACCCACTATAGATTCCGGTACCGCATTGTGGAACACTATCGCTTCGTATTCACCCTGTAAAATCCATGCTTTCTGCATTAGCGAATGAACGTGTACGTGTACAGTGCTCGTCCAGGCAGCATCTCCAGCGTCTGGACCAATGACGACAGTTGCAGGGGAAATCGCCACCTCAGAGTCCCCTTGTGAGTTAGAAATCTGCTTTGCCTAGAAATACATCCCCGTCCGTCACTGTTCTATTCTACCTCTTCCTATTCACCACTTGAAAAGCTGCAATCCTATAAAAGAGAAGTTAACCATTGCCATCGGAGGAGCATTTGGAGAGAGATAATAAATGATGCCTTGGTAACAACACAAATATCACAGAAATCAACAAAACTAGTACGATTGAGGAAGCATTGATCATTGGACAGGATGTATTGATTAATGGCGCGGTGCACAATGAAATGGCGGAGTAGGAATTCAAATGAATTGCTGTCGCAGCAAATGTCACTGTTTCCGAGTTCCTGATAGAAAGCAATTTACAAGAAAATGTGTATCGCACGGAGCGACCAGCGCAGTCGGCCTCACAAACCATATTCAAAGGCTGAGAGGGAAAAGCGTGTTATCAGCGCTGAGATATTCTCAAAGAAGCCGAGGGTCACCGATCAGTACGAGTTCCACAATGCATACAGAGTGGTGAGTCAGCCCATAGTGGTGATACCAGTTCCGCACTACGCGCGTCGAGACCAGCTCCAGGATGGATACGGACGTGAGACCCTCTTCAGTCAACCGAGGGCTGCACATTGCTACAAGTTCTACACCGGATGCAGAGTGGTGAGACTTTGTTTTTCCAATAAACCGAGGGCTGCCCATCGGTACTAGTTCCACAATAGGCACAGAGTAGTGTAGGTTTCAGGAGCAGAATGAAATAAACTTGAACGATAAGCTTGAACACACCCTCTGTTGTGCAAATAATTAGATTGGTGACCAAAACCAGAAGAGTTTGAATGGGGAAATGGGACAGAGATAGTCATGATGTCACAGATTATTACTACAGAGAAATAGGCTCTTCCGTCCATCTAGGTCAGCCCTCTGTGTTCTTCCACCTCGCCCCATTTATGTGCACCCTCCGTCCCTCTCTCATCCACGTACCTACACAACTTTGACTGTAATGATACAATTGAATCTGTATAAACCACTTACGCATGCAGTTTCTTCCACACTCGCTCGACCCTCCAAGTGAATGACTTCTACTACATAAACTGCTTGCATATTTCAACTTTTCCCCACGCATATGAACTCTAGTTGTAGATTCACTCTAACGATGGAATATAAAACATATTGCATATACTCCATATTGCAGGCCTTTCGGTCCACAATGTTGTGCCGAATATGTAAATACTCCAGAAACTCCTTAGACTGTCCGGATCGCCTAGCCCTCTATATTTCTAACATTTATGTACCTGTCTAATAGACTCTTGAAATACCCTATTGAATCCGCTTCCACTACCGCCGCCGGCTCTGCATTCCATGCACACAACACCTTCTGTGTGAAAAACTTGCACCTGGCATCCCTTCTGTACCTATTACCAAGCCCTTTAAAACTATACACTGATGTGTTAGCCAGTTCGGCCCTGGGGGAAAAACTCAGACTATCCACCCTACCAATCACTCTCTTCATCTTATACACATATGTCAGGTCACCTCTCATCCTCTGTCACGACAAGGAGAAAAGGCCCTGTTCTCCTAAGGTACGATATCCATTCCAGGCAATACCCTTGTAAATCTTCTCCGCACTCCCTCTCTAGTATCCACGCACCCTCGCTATAGTGTCTATTGTATGGACCCACCATGGGGAAAATCTGCATGTTCATTTCCCGAACTCTTCCTTTCAAATTATCGCTGGGCATTTTGAAGCTTCTCGAAATTACTAAAACAAGCGACAGAGAAAATTATCCTGTCTCCCTCTTCAATAAATTGTACCTTATTTTACTGGCCGAGCTGATATCCTGCCCTGAATGTCAGAGACGAATGTGGTCCGCTGAATGGGACAAATTAAATCTGTTTGAAATTGATTGTCCATGTTGATTGTTCCGGATGATTGTCTAGGCTAGAAACAACACTGATCAGAAATGTCCCATTTCAGCACGTGACTTCAGATGTCTTGGAAAGTACATTGGTAACGTTCGTATTATCATTTGTTTAAAAGTTAACAACTTGTAACATCCACTGAGGATCCGATTTCATGGCAGGGTTACAGAGTGAGAAATAAACCTTAATATAACTGTTTGAGTAGCTGGTTGAGCCTCAAGCGACAGATGCTATAACCACACTAATTGCCTCAGTGGAATTACTCTGAATTGTATATAACTCTGTACCACATGAGCACTGAGAAGCTTCGTGCAACTGAACGCTGCCTCTGACGGAATATGGGATATCCAGCGATTTACTACACCGCCAGCGTTTTCTATCCTGCAATTGTAGCGATCGGTATCCCTGGTAAGATACTGGAGCTGGTCACTATATGTATGGTGCCGTCGTCATCTTGCTTTCGATCATTTGCACTGTTTGGACACTTACTGAGCACAGAAGCTAACTTCGACTGAAATGTGTTTCCAGAATTGAAGATTCAAGCATCTGATAGTTTTGTTATTCAGCTTCCATATTGTTTCTATGTGATTTTTTATTATTTGTTTTGTCAATTACGTTGGTGCCGATATTGGTAAAGTTACATAGTTTCACATTGCTCGGATTTCTGAAACGACAGTGGTCGTTTTTCCTGATCAGTAGCTTTTTCAACTGTCCAGCCAGTCGAATTTCTACACTCAGGTCTGTTCTTCCATAAAACGTTAGATTGGAACTTATGCATTAAATCTCATGATTTCACCACAAATAATCCCTTCAGCTATTTCAACTCAGACAATGGAAATGGTGTTGTTAATGGAGCGATCGACCTTCACCCGTTCGTGAGACGTGGAAATCAGATGTTCAGCTCTAATCTGTTGGAAAGTTGCCAACCCACTGCTAATTCTGTCCGTTATTGTCAAGCCGGTGTGCACGGACAGAGTCTGCACAGATTGAATTTATGCTTCTCACTTCCAAAAAAAATCATATCCTGCGTAGCATCGAAACAGAAAGTGGTATTTAGACATTTGCAGCTAATGATAATTCTGTGTTAATTTTATTTTTTCTCTCCAAATTTTTTGTAGTTAATTTAATGGCGATTGTGATCCTATCTCGGGGAAAATGCGGACTCTCCAAATGCATCACCCGTTACCTGGTTGGAATGGCAACAGCGGATATGATCGTTGTTATAGTTTTCGCTTTAGTGGAACAGACCAACAATATCTACATTTATTCCAGGTCCCTGCTCATCACTCCTGTATGCGCAGTGACAGGCGTATTACTTATTATGTCGAGGGACTGTTCTGTTTGGTTTACGGTCAGTTTTACCTTTGATCGTTTCATCGCAATATGCTGTCGAAAGCTGCGGGATCGATACTGCACCGAGAGAACAGCAACGGTGGTTATGGTGACCGTGGTTATAGTGAGCTGCGTGAAAAGTGTCCCGTTTTACTTTGATGTTGAACCTTACGTCATTATTGACAACAGGCCGTGGCGTTGCTCCCTCACACATGAATACGCTACTTTACCCGTGTGGAAAGGAATAGAAATACTGGATAGCATTTTAACACCGTTGTTGCCAATCGGCCTAATTCTTATCTTCAATGGGCTAACAGTAAAACATATCATTGCGGCAAATAGAGTTCGCAGAAGGCTTCGGAAGAGCAGCTATAATCAGAAAGATACCGAGGAGGAAAACCGCAGAAAATCGATGATTTTATTGCTTGCAATTTCAGCTAATTTCATATTGTTTTGGATGCCCTATGCAGTTCATTCCCTGAAATGGCAAACAGAAAATTACTATTACCTGGACAGATATTTGAGTTCCCCGGTATATACACTGCAGCAATTTGGGTACATGTTGCAGACTCTCAGTGTGTGCACCAATACTTGTGTCTATACACTGACACAGAGGAAATTCAGACAAGAGCTGAAGGATGGAATGAAGTATGTTTTTACGTTTAATGGCCATCTGTGTAGATAACGCCCACTCCAATTGCAATTGAGCGCAGTTTTAGAATAAATCTGTTTGAAAAATCGGTAAACTTTGCAAACATATCATAATTTCAAACAATCATGTGCTTGGTCACCCTGACATGATTAAATTCTAGACTATCGCAGAAATTTCACAATTATCCGTGGAACGTTACACAGCATAAAACAGAGGACCAGCAGGATCTGGGACAGCTTCTTCCACCAGGCCATCAAACAGATTACCTCACGCTGATTTGAGTGTTCTTCTATGTTACATTGTCTGTTCTATTTATTATAACATTATTAATTACTACGATTGCTCATTGCACATTTAGACGGAGACGTAACCTAAAGATTTTATTCCTCATGTATGCGAAAGATGTAAGAAATAAAGTTATTTCAATCAGAGGGGAGGAATGATTTCTAGGTGTTCAGATGTTTCAAAATGCTTATAGTCGGGTGAAAGAGAGCAAAGGGAAAGCCTTTTAAACACAGGGAGAGTGTGATAGTATCACAGCTGCGGACAGTGAGGACAAAGTGGTGGGATTGTATGTTAATAGACTGTGAGTGGAAATCAGAAGTAGGAAGGGAACAAACACTCGTTTGAGAGTATTTGGTTCAGAGCTGCCATCACCAACACACAGAGACAGTGACAGATCGGGAGACAGATTTTGCACAGGTTCTTACATTAACACGGCTGTTGTCTCTGGCAACTTAAACATCAATGATATTCATCGGTAATTCCTCTGTTTAAAAGGTTTAGATAACAATTTAGAACACAATTTCTCAGTTGTGTACAGGAACGAGACCTGGCACAAGTAGCTGGCAGGCAGACGAAGGAACATTACATATTTTGCCAATACTAGAAAGTGAAAAGCTCAGGTAATTGATTCGTCCGCGTGTCAGCATTTCAGAACGATAGAGCACAGCTATTCGACATACCATACACTGGGATAGCAGCTGACAACATGGAATGCACTTAATTGATACTATTGGGGAGGGACGTGGGAGCCGAATTAGGGAAGCGATGCAAATCTTCAAATGCCGAAGAGAAATATGGAGATTGTTCATGGAGCACTTGATCGGGTTCAGAATGTGCTTGCTTCATTGAGGCGATAATCGGATGGCCACGTAAAGTAACCCTGGTTGACAAGAGATAACCATATAACCATATAACCATATAACAATCACAGCACGGAAACAGGCCATTCCGGCCCTCCTAGTCCGTGCCGAACTCTTAATCTCACCTAGTCCCACCTACCCGCACTCAGCCCATAACCCTCCACTCCTTTCCTGTCCATATACCTATCCAATTTTACCTTAAATGACACAACTGAACTGACCTCTACTACTTCTACAGGAAGCTCATTCCACACAGCTATCACTCTCTGAGTAATGAAATACCCCCTCGTGTTTCCCTTAAACCTTTGCCCCCTAACTCTCAAATCATGTCCTCTCGTTTGAATCTCCCCTACTCTCAATGGAAACAGCCTATTCACGTCAACTCTATCTATCCCTCTCAACATTTTAAATACCTCGATCAAATCCCCCCTCAACCTTCTACGCTCCAATGAATACAGACCTAACTTGTTAAGGAACACATCCTCAAGAAAAAGAAAGAAATATGCTCAAGGTTTTGGAAGAAAGGATCTGGCAGGGCTATGGAAAGTCACAGTGTAGCCAGGAGGGAATTAACAATGGACTTAGAAGAATTAATAGTGGACATGGGAGGGCATGGGAGGACCGCGGTAAGGTAGGTGAAAAACAAGAGGATGGCGACAGAGAGAGAGTGGGAGAGATAAGACACAAAAGAAGAAAAACATGTGTCTGGAGTGCAAGGAGGCAGTGAAAGTCCTTTATGACACTTGGCTTCGGTATTCACCAGTGAGTGAGACCATGATACAATAAAAAAGGCAGGAGAGCTGGGACATTCAGACGCTTAGAAATACGACCTGGAAACTGGGTATACAAGAATATAAACCATTTCCCGATGCTAGAAGGTATGCAATCCATGTAGTTAGAGAAAACTGGTAAATATGGTTTAAATATGACTGTAAGGGATGAGATGATGGCAGGGAGGAACATTGCATTATTAATCAAGGAGACCATCATCGACTTAGGATGTCTCACAAATTTCCTCACATGAAGCCAGGCAAGTAGAGATTAATAGAATATTAATAGATTAATAGAATATAAAGATTAGTAGAAATAAAATAGCAATCATGTTGCTGGAATTATACTCTAAATATCACATTAGTTAGTGGGAGATGGAGAAATATATCTCTTTGTAAATCACACAGAGCTGTCATGGGAACTGTGTTACAGAAATTGGGCATTTCAACAAAATTAATTGAATCAACCTTGTTTAAAAGGGTGAGAAGTGGAATTTTTGAAATGCGCCCTGGAGGGCTTTTTGTGCCTGTGCCTTGGTAGTCATATTCATACAGGGCAAGGAGTGGGTAAAGTTCAGTGAACGAGGGATTTGAGACTTGCCAGTACAGAATTTAAGATGTTTAAATCAGTCTGGGATATGGACATCATGTTGAAAATGTTTGTCATTTTTGAGACCACGAAGAATTGTGCACAGTTCTATCAACTATTTATAGAAGTATGCCATTTATCTGCAAACGGGCAGAAAGTTAAGAATAGCCTGTAAATTATGGTACATTTCATTATTATACACAGAATCTGGTAGATGTGTATGTGGAGATGTTAACTGCAGGTAACTTCACATTTGGGAAACAGGAGTGATTTCGGAGCGAAGAAGTGAGAGTTCAGGTTCACCATATTCCTCTGAGGGGGAAGGACAAGTATGGCAAATTCAGATATTCCTGTTTGTGAAGGATGACTGGAGGTTTCACTGAAACAATACGAAGCATGTGGTGGGGAAAGAATACTGAAGCTTGGGGAGGACTTTCTGCAGAACAGAGAGTGTAGGGCAGAGAATGAAGATGAACGGAGAAAAACGTTAAGGAAACACGAGGAACAACATTTTCAACACAGAGTTGATATTTATGTGGTAGAAAACAACCTAAGAAACGGGTAAAGTAGGTTCATATCCTGGTTAAAAAGGCATTTCAACAGGTTCGTGGTTAGGACCGGTTCAGTGGGATATGGACAAAATACAGGCAAATGGACCTACCTCAGGTAGACATGGATCAGATAGGTTGAAGGACTTTTTCGGTGACTCCATGCAGAGGATTGTGCAACATGACGTTTAAGCGGAGGATTGTGTGGTTTAAAGAGGATCTGAGGAAGAACTTCCCATTTCACACAGAGCGTGTTTTCAACCTGGAACACAATGTTTGAGGGGGTGATGCAAACAGCTTTTCAAAGCATTTGAATTACAAAGGCATCAACACTGCCTAAGTTTTCGATCTCATAGAAACATAGAAAACCTACAGCACAATACAGCCCCTTCGGCCCACAAAGCTGTGCCGAACATGTCCTTACATTAGAAATACCTACAGAGTAGACAATAGACAGTAGGTGCAGGAGTAAGCCATTCGGCCCTTCTAGCCAGCACCGCCATTCACTGTGATCATGGCTGATCATCCACAATCCACAATCGTTCCTGCCCTGTCCCCATATCCCTTGACACTGCTATCTATAAGAGCTCTATCTAACTCTCTCTTGAAAGCATCCAGAGACTTGGCCTCCACTGCCTTCTGGATCAGAGCATTCCACATATTCACGACTCTCTGGATGAAAAAGTTTTTTTTTTCGCATCTCTTTACTAAATGGCCTACCCTTTATTCTGAAACTGTGCCTCTAGTTCTGGACTCACCCATCAGCGGGAACATGTTTCCTGCCTCCAGCGTGTCCAATTCCTTAATAATTTTATATGTTTCAACAGATGCCCTCTCATCCTTCTAAATTCCAGCGAATACAAGCCCAATCACTCCAATCTTTCAACATATGACAGTCACGCCATTCCGGGAATTAACCTCGTGAACCTACGCTGCACTTTCTCAATAGCAAGAATGTGCTTCCTCAAATTTGGAGACCAAAACTTCACACAGTACTCCAGGTGGGGTCCCACCAGGGTCCTGTACAGCTGCAGAAGGACCTCTTTACTCCTATACGCAATTCCTCTTGTTGTAATGGCCAGAATGCCATTAGCTTTCTTCACTGCCTGTTGTACCTGCATGCTTGCTTTCATTGACAGATGTACAAGAACACCTAGATCTCGTTGTACTTCCCCTTTTCCTAACTTGTCTCTATTTAGATAGTAATCTTCCTTCCTGCTCTTGCCACCAATATGGGAAACCTCACATTTATCCACAAAAATTTGCATCTGCCATACATTCGCCCACTCACCTAGCCTGTCCAAGTCACCCCGCATTCTCATAACATCCTCCTGACATTTCACACTGCCACCCAGCTTTGTGTCATCGGCAAATTTGCTAATGTTACTTTTAATCCCTTCATCTAAATCATTGATGTATATTGTAAACAGCTGCGGTCCCAGCACCGAACCTTGAGGTACCCCACTGGTCACAGCCTGCCATTCCGAAAGGAACCCAGAGCCCTCTATTTTCCTAAGCTCCATGTACCTTTACAAGAGCCTATTAAATATCCTATTGTTCAGCCTCCACGAATGGTGCGGCAGCCCATTCCACGCACTCACCACTCTCTGTGTAAAAAAAAAAAATTACCTCTGACATCTCCTCTGTACCTGCTTTCAAGCAACTTAATACTATGCCCTCTTAAACAACAGACAGTGTTTAGAAGCTGTTTGACAACAGTTTGTTGTCCCAATTAAGCGACATGGAGTCCCGAATAAACAAAGTGAATCCGAGCTGTTTTGTTGATTTGCTTTTGTTCTTTAACGATTGGCCCAGTTCACTGGAATCCCGGTATTTCGTGACGAACAAGCATAGTCATTGTTCCTGAAGATCTCCCTCAGTGACATTTCATTCACGTGCTCAGTTGTATTTCCTCAGAGGAGGTCCGGTGTTGCTCCATGTGTACTTGGGCCAAGTACATATTGTTGGAAAAGACTTTCTGGGAGACATTTATTAAATTGTGCCCCATCCAAGTTGCTTGTGAATGACAGCTCCAATCAAAGTTATCTTACTATCAAATTGCGTTTCTGTCATGATCTACTAACCTGTGATTCATTCTCACGTGGGCATTCAATGCAGATAAAAAGAAACACAATGGAATAAATGAAAAGTAACACATGAGAAAGATAGACAAACAAACATAAAAGCATGAGGTATAGGAATAGAATTACGCTATTTGGCCTATCGAGCTGCTCCACGATTTCATCATGTCTGATCCATTTTCTCTCACTCCCAATGTCCTGCCTTCTCCCGTAGCTGTTCATGCCCCAACTAATCAAGAACCCATCAAAATCTGCGTTAAATATACCCAATAATTTCTCCTCCACAGACGCCTCTAGTAATGAATTCCACAGATGCACCACACTCTGGCAACATAAATTCATCGTATCTGTGTTCTAAATGGACTTCCCTTTTTTCTGAGGCTGTGCGCTCTGTATCTCGACTCACCGACCACATGAAACATCCTCTTGACATCTGCTCTATTGAAGCCTTTCAACATTGGATATGTTTCAGTGAGATCCCCTCCCCCCGCCTCATCACATGCTTCTTATTGCCAATGAGTATAGCCCAGAAGTCATCGATCGCTCTTCATGTTGGTAACACTTCCATTCCTAGAATCATTCTCATGAACAACCTCTGAAATCCTTCTAATGTCAGCTAATACTTTCAGAAATATGGGCCCAAAACTGCTCACCGTTCTGCAACTGATATTTTTCCATTGCCTTTTAATCTTCAGAACTGCATCCTTGCTTTCTATTCCTCTTGCATTTGCCTTCCTTACAAATGACTCAATCTGAAAATTACCTCGAAGGAATGCTGCACAAGGAATCTAGTGTCACTTTGCATCTCTGATTTTTGATTTTTTTTTCTCAATTTATAAAATCGTATACGTTTTTATTCCTTCTACTAAAGTGGGTGGCAATCCACTTGTTGGTTCTATATTTTATCAGCAATTTTATGCCCATTCCTCCAATCTGTCTAAGTACTTCTGCGATCATCTGCTTCCGAGACAGAGGCAAACCTTCATGGTCAGACTTACTGCAAGAATTTTGATCAAGCAATGAAGGTAAGAAAATCTCTGACCCATCCTCAAAATTTGTGCCCCGTCTTGAACAGTCATGTGTAGCAATCTCATCCAGCACATCAAGCTTTTTAGCCATAGCTCGCGTTACAACACAAGAAGAATCTGTGTTAGAATTCATCCGTGGTTCCTCTGACTTGATTGTCAAATGTACTTCAGGAAAAACTAGTCCATCTGCCAAGTCATTTCCTAACAATAAAGAAACATCATTTACGGGTAAGCTAGGTTCCAATCCTATTTTAACAAATCCTGCAAGTGACCCTGACCTTAAATATAGTCTATGCAAATGTACCGGCATAGGGGTACACCCAACACCCCGTATATAGTTCACCTCACCAGTGTCAGACTTATCACTAAACTTAAACACACTGTCTAATATCAGTGATTGAGACGCTCCAGTATCCCTAAGGATTTTCATTGGCACCAGAGTTGATCCCTCTTTCAAGGATACAAATCCTTCGATTATAAATTCATCCTATCCCCTCTAACCTTGGTCAGACTCCGACAAAGCTTCATTTGTACTCAGCAAACCCTGGGGATTTACAGGTGTTTCCGTATGTTGCACACAAGGATCTGGGACAGCTTCCTTCTCCTTCTTCTTCAATCAGAAACAGTTAGTTATTAAGTGCAAAACACTCACAAAATGCTGGTGGAACACAGCAGGCCAGGCAACATCTATAGGGAGAAGCGCTGTCGACGTTTCGGGCCCGGACCCTTCGTCAAGAATAACCGAAAGGAAAGATGGTATGGGATTTGAAAGTAGTGGGGGAGGGGGAAATGCGAAATGATAAGAGTAGACCGGAGGGGGTGGGATGAAGCTTTTAGTTGGCTTTGTGGAACAGTCCATGTTCCAACTCTATACCAGCATCCATCCCTCTCTTTTCCTTCGCTACATGGACGACTGCATTGGCGCTGCTTCCTGCGCGCATGCTGAGCTCGTCGACTTCATTAACTTTGCCTCCAACTTTCACCCTGCCCTCAAATTTACCTGATCCATTTCTAACACCTCCCTCCCCTTTCTTAATCTTTCTGTCTCCATCTGTGGAGACGGCCCATCTACTGATATCTCATATAAGCCTACAGACTCTCACAGCTACCTGGACTATTCCTCTTCCCACCCTGTCTCTTGCCAAAATACTATCGCCTTCTCACAATACCTCCGTCTCTAGCACATCTGCTCTCAGGATGAGGCTTTTCATTCCAGGACGAAGGAGATGTCTTCCTTTTTTAAACAAAGGGGCTTCCCTTCGTCCACCATCAACTCTGCTCTCAAACGCATCTCTCCCTTTTCCCGCACATCTGCCCTCACCCCATCCACCCGCCACCCCACTCGGGATAGGGTTCCCCTTGTCCTTGCCTACCACCCCACCAGCCTACAGGTCCAACGTATAATTCTACGTAACTTCCGCCATCTCCAAAGGGATCCCACTACCAAGCACATTTTCCCTCCTCCCCTTCTGCTTTTAGCAGGGATCGCTCGTTACGCGACTTCCTAGCCACTCGTCGCCCCCATCCATTCCCACCGATCTCCCTCCTGGCGCTTATCATTGTAAACCGAACAAGTGCTACACCTGTCCTTACACTTCCTCCCAGGGTCCCATTCAGGGCCGTGACAGTCCTTCCAGGTGAGGCCACACTTCATCTGTGAGTCGGCTGGTGTGGTATACTGCGTCCGGTGCTCCCGGTGTGGCCTTTTATATATTGGTGAGACCCGAGGCAGACTGGGAGACCGTTTCGCTGAACACCTACGCTCGGTCAGCCAGAAAAAGCAGGATCTCCCAGTGGCCACACATTTTAATTCCACCTCCCATTCCCATTCTGATATGTTTAACCATGGCCTCCTCTATTGTCAAAACGAATCCAAACTCAGGTTGGAGGAACAACACCTTATATACCGGCTGGGTCGCCTCCAACCTGATGGCATAAACATTGACTTCTCTAACTTCCGTTAATGCACCTCCTCCCCTTCTTACCCCATCCCTGACATATTTAGTTGTTTGCTTCATCTCTCCCTGGTGTTCCCCCCCCCCTTTCTTTCTCATGAGGCCTCCCTTTCCCTTTCCATTATCCTTTCCCTTTTCCAGCTCTGTCTCACTTTCGCCAATCACCTTTACAGCTCTTAGCTTCATCCCACCCCCTCCGGTCTTCTCCTATCATTTCGTATTTCCCCATCCCCCCTCTATTTTCAAATCCCTTACTATCTTTCCTTTCGGTTAGTCCTGACGAAGGGTCTCGGCCCGAAACGTCGACAGCGCTTCTCCCTATAGATGCTGCCTGGCCTGCTGTGTTCCACCAGCATTTTGTGTGTGTGTTGTTTGAATTTCCAGCATCTGCAGATTTCCTCGTGTTAGCTATTACGTGACCAGGTTTCTTACAATAATTTCAAATTGGATCAAACTGTCTTTCCTTCTCATTCTTTCCTTCATCCTTACCTTTCTCACTGACTTCTGATTTAATATCTGGTTTACCTTGGCTCACTGTGCTATTTTTCTTTTTAAAATTTCTGCCCTGAGGAAATTTATTCTTGTGGGTAAAGCATACTCATCAACTAATTTAGCAGATTCCTGCAATGCAGCAGTGTCCCTCTCATTTATGTATGTCCTTATTTCAACAGGGATGCTCCTTTTAAATTTCTCCATTAAAATCAACTCTTTCAATTTTTTTGCGGGGGACTTCCGGTAAGATGGCGATCGCTTAGCTGCTCCGAACTTTTGTTCCGTTACTGTCGCTACCTTTGCACTAAATGTCTCCATTTTATAAAGCTTAGTTAGGAATTATTTCGGTATCGCTTACTTGCCTGTGAATATATCTAACCTACAATGTCTAGCAAAAGTTCTAAATCCGGGAGAAAAGAAACTACGACCTCGTCGGACGTGACGATGGAGGCGCTTGAAAGTCTCCGAGACGAAATCGTAAAGCAAATTAAAACCGCTTTCAAACAGTTAGAAGAGAAACTGGATCGGATCAACGATAAAGTGGACAAACATGCTGAACACGTATCTCGCATCGATTCGACTTCTGAAGCTTTAGAAAGTCGGGTTCGATACTTGGAGACTCTCTGTTCCAGCTTAGAGGAAAAATCTAATAAACTTCTTTCCAAAATGGTGGATCTCGAAAATCGCAGCAGACGCTGCAACATCAGAATTCTGGGATTACCAGAGGCAACTGAGAAGGGGTCAACCGTGAAGTTTTTCGCCGAGTTTCTCTGTGAGATATTCGGGAAGGATCTGCTTCCAAACCCGCCCGAGCTGGAACGGGCACACAGGGTCTATGTCTCCCCCGGAATTCTGGGCACCCGTCCGCGACCAGTAATCTTGTGTTTCCATCAATACCAGGTAAAACACAGTCTGATTGTGGAGGCACGTCGCAGAGGCTCTTTTTCTTTCCAGGATACAACCATTCGCTTTGTGGAAGATTTTGCACCCCAGACCTTAAAGATGCGCGCTGAGTATAAAGGCGTAATGAAAGTGCTTTTTGATTGTGGTTTCAAACCTTCCTTTCGTAATCTTGCTGACCTAAGAATCAAGTTTAATACCGGGGAATTCAAGTGGTTCAAATCAGCGAGGGAAGCTGAAGCGTTTGTGGCAAGTCTTCCGGCTATCCAGTCATCTTCGGAATCTGATCGGACCTCCTAAAATGGTGGATAAGTACTTCTCGTAGTAAAATTACTTTCTCTGGACTCGGAATTCACTTGAATCACTCAGACATTATTCACTGAAACTCTAAAGGCTGTTGACAATCTCTCCCGGGATTTGGTGTGTGTGTTTTTATTTTTACCTCTGTATAACTTTACCTACAGAGTTCTACAACTAAATCTAACTTGTTTTGGAGGTTTGAAGTCTTTACTGAAGGCCTCCCTGTTTGTCGGTTCACAGTTCAACTGCTGATTTATTTTTCCTCTGTTTTAAATACTTATTTATTTTATCTTTTTCTTTTCTTCATCCCCTTTTTTTCCATTCTCTGAATGTTTTTTTCTCCCTTCTCGGTAAACGGTTGATAAATACTCGTCTTGAATTTATAAATTTTCCCCTTCCTCTTTTTTTTTTCTTTTTCCTTCTTACCTTTTTTTTCCCTTTCTCTTACTTTATTCTTCTATAATATTTCGCGGGTAGGTTAGTTTTGGTTTTCTTCCGATTCGCTCTGTATTAAGTTGTATATCTCGGCAGAAGGTGTTCTAATCTGTAGTTATGTTTTCTAGTGCATAAACTAGTTACTGTTTGTTATAGCATTTATACGGAACTGCTGTCAATGACACAGATCTGGAAGTTGTATTTGGGTTAATTTGTTTGGTAGAGCTAGCTGCTTGTTTTGGTAGCCGTCTAGTTTTGGGTTGTGCGGGTGGGTAGATTTTCCAGTTCCAACATTTCTTTATTGTTTAGGACATGTTTATATTTTGACCTTACGAATCTATGTTTACATCTCTGCTCCCAGACTGCTATTTGCCGCTTGATTTTTTATATGCCTGCTGCCTTTTATGCATTAGTAATTGATAATGGCTAGTGCACTTAAATTTGTGAGCTGGAATGTAAAGGGACTGAATCATCCTGTTAAAAGGAGGAAGGTATTCTCATATTCGTTGTTTCGATAACTCCCGGCTTCTGTCCAAGTGGGCGGGTCAGCATTTTCATTCATCCTTTGCCGCTAAAGCTAGGGGAGTCTCCATTCTTATTAACTCAAATATTCCTTTTGAACTCCATAATAAAATATCGGACACAAATGGCCGTTTTATTATTGTTTCTGGTAAACTATATAACACTAAAGTTGCACTAGCAAACCTGTATGCCCCCAACTTTGATGATGTTAACTTTTTTGAACGGTTTTTTTCCTCACTACCAGACTTAAACTCATACTCTCTTATATTGGGTGGTGACTTTAACTGTTGGTTGGATCCTAAACTGGACCGATCGTCCTCTGTTACCAGATCACCTACCAAATCTGCCTTAGCTATTCAGTCGTTTCTCTCTAATTTTGGTATCTCTGATATATGGCGTTTCCTCCATCCTACGGAGAGAGATTATTCCTTTTTCTCACATGTTCACCATACCTTCACTAGAATTGACTATTTCCTACTCGATAACCAACTTATCCCATTTGCCCACACTTGTGAATATCAGAGTATACTGATTTCTGACCATGCCCCAATTACCCTCTCTCTGAACTTTCCCGGTCTCCCTCAGAGGAACAAACACTGGCGGTTCGATT
Source organism: Hemitrygon akajei (assembly GCF_048418815.1). Taxonomy (NCBI): domain Eukaryota; kingdom Metazoa; phylum Chordata; class Chondrichthyes; order Myliobatiformes; family Dasyatidae; genus Hemitrygon; species Hemitrygon akajei. Next base: position 537,589 of record NW_027331960.1, on the reverse strand, counting down.
CAACTTTATTATCGGATGATGATTTCGTAAAATTTATTAAAGACCAGATAACCTTCTATTTTAACACTAATACATCACCTGAAGTGCCATCCCAGATTGTCTGGGATGCCATGAAAGCATATTTGAGGGGTCAAATAATCTCTTACACAGCAAATCTCAATAGAAGATCCCGTGCAGATCGAGCAGACCTCATTAACCAGATTAAAGATGTGGACCAATTATATGCCCAAACTAAGAACCCTGAATTATACAAGAAGCGCGTTGAACTCCAAACTAAATTTAACCTTCTGTCCACTCAACCTGTCGAACGCCAACTTCTCGAAAGCAAGAGCCGCTTTTACATTCATGGGGATAAGTCTGGTAAATTCCTAGCCAATCAGCTGAGGCGTTCTAAAGCCAAACAACATATTACAAAGATCCGGAAGGAGAACGGAGACTTTACATCGGACCATTTAGAAATTAATGACGCATTTAAAATTTTTTATTCTCGGCTTTATTCCTCTGAATCCCTGAATGACAATATCTCTGTGGATCAATTTTTACAGAATCTGAATATCCCCTCACTTTCATCTGATTTCAAAGCCAAACTTAATGCGCCTATATCACTAGAAGAAATATCTTTTGCAATTTCTGCACTGTCCTCAGGGAAATCTCCTGGACCTGATGGGTTCCCTGTGGAATTTTATAAATCATTCTCCTCACTTCTTTCTCCTCAGTTACTTTCAGTACTATCTGATTTGTTTAACTACGGCAAATTGCCACCCTCTTTCAATGAGGCATCTATTATTCTTCTTTTAAAAAAGGGCAAAGACCCAACAGAGTGTTCCTCGTACAGGCCGATCTCTCTGCTCAATGTTGATGTAAAGATCTTAGCTAAAGTGTTGGCTCATAGATTAGAAACCGTTATTCCCTCCATTATTTCTGATGACCAAACAGGCTTTATTAAAAACCGTCTCCCTTTTTTAACATTCGGCGTCTATTTAATATTTTATACTCAGTTCCAACTGGGACTCCAGAATGTGTTATCTCCCTTGATGCGGAGAAAGCATTTGATCGTATAGAGTGGAACTACCTTTTTGCAGTCTTAGAAAAATTTGACCTCGGCCAAAGTTTCATCTCTTGGATCCAATTGCTTTACCTGTGTCCTACTGCTTCTGTTCTAACTAACTTTCAGAAATCCCAAGTATTCAATCTCAAACGTGGCACCCGTCAGGGATGCCCCTTAAGCCCCTTTCTCTTTGATTTGGCTATAGAACCTCTGGCGATAGCATTTCGAAAATGTCCTGAACTGACCGGGATTTGGAGAGGGGGTGTTTTGTCTCTTACAGTTTAAGATTGTTCATAGAGCCCATATGTCTAAATCTAAACTATCTCGATTCTACCCTTGCATTAGTCCGCTCTGTGATAAATGCAAGAGGGGCGTGGCCTCTCTCATCCATATGTACTGGCTCTGTCCTAGCTTGGAGAAATTCTGGAAAGATGTCTTCACTACACTATCGGGTATTCTGAATCAGCGCCTAGAACCTAACCCCTTAATTGCTCTGTTCGGTTTTTGGGGCGAGACAGATTTATGTCTGGGTCCGACCAAAGGCCAAATACTATCCTTTGCCTCTCTCCTGGCGAGACGCTTGATCCTCCTTAGATGGAGAGATGTTGCCCCGCCCATTCATGCGCAATGGCTTAACGACATTATGGCCTGCTTGGACCTCGAAAAAAATCATTATTCAGTTCTCAATTCGGATTTAAAGTTCCATAAGATCTGGGGGCCTTTTATCGAGTACTTTCATAACCTTCCTCTTGACTACGGTTTTTTTTTTTTTTGTTTTCAGTCCCTTGCTTTCAGCTCCCTTTTTTTTCTGGTAGTAGGCATTATTATCCTCTGTTGCTAAGTGTATTTACAGTCTGGGAGTTTGACTGTCCGGACTTATACTCTCTATATTGTGTGGTGGTTGGTCTGGAATTGTTTTTTTTTTCTTGTGTTGTGGGGTTTGGGGAGGACACTAAGCTCACTTGTCTTTAATTTAGGTGCTTTTTTGTTAAATTCTCTTCCTGTGTAGCATATTGTTATTGTATGCTTAACCTTGCTCTGTATTAATGCTCCTCATTGGGATTTGGGGTTTTTAATTTTGTAAAATGTTTTGAAAAACTAATAAAAAAATTAAAAAAAAATCAACTCTTTCAATTTATTATACTCCTCATTCACAGTTTTAGAGGAAACCCATCTCTCAAAACGCATAGCTTTATCGCAGACAAATTCCACGTAAGTTTTTTTTCCACGGATTTCTTCAAATTTCTGAATCTTTCTCTATAATCTTCTGGAACCAGTTAATACGCTTTTAGTGTATATTGCTTCACAATATCATAATCAAGTGCTTGCTCAGCAGTTAAAACTATATAAACCTTTTGTGCCTTGCCTTTAATTACACTCTGTAACATCACTGGCCATTTATCTTTTGGCCACTCTGAAATCGGAGCAACAGTTTCAAAATGTTGGAAATATCTATCCACTTCTGTTTCATTAAATGGAGGAGCTGATATAACTTCACGACTAGCAGCAAACTGTTTCCTAGAACCACAGGTCAGATTTTCGGACATTAATTTCTCCATCACTAGATCGAACTCCTTCTTTCTTTCTGCTTCTTTAGCTTCAGCTTCTCTCTTTTATATTTTCATCTTCTAGCCTACATCGTTCAAAGTCTGCTTTACATTGCTTTAACTTTATTTGTCCGATTTGTAACTGCATCTCTCGATCACTTATTGGAAACATATCTAACTCCGCGTCATCAAAAACACCTGAATTTATATTGTGTTCCGCAATTTTCCTCTGAATTATAGGCTTTGTTCTAGCCCCCCGAAATATCTCTAAGGTCCAACCTCCTAGCAATCTCAGAAACATCACCCTTTTTCGCCTTCACTAATAACTCTGGCTCTCGCGATGCCAGAAAGCAGTCAGTATTCATTGTTGCCGAATGCCACCCACAAACCAATTAAACAAAAGAATCGGGAATTACCCTTTTCCAAATCACATCAATAATTAAACAAACGCTTAAGCTCAAAAACGGGAACATACCCCACGAGCCACCAGTTGTTTAAGTACGGGCTCCGGCAACAATGAACTTAGAATTGATTTATTTTTTAATTTTTATTTTTATTTTTTTTATAAATAAATAAACATTCATTTCATTCTGCTCAACAAAAAACGAAAAGAACACAACGACTAACCTAATAAGAAGTTATCTGCTGTACGGCAACTCGAACAGGCTCTTAAAGCGATAAATGCCAACACAGTTCTTAAGTGTTAAATGCAAACAGATTTTTTTAAAGTGGTAAATGCAGAAGTCTAAACAATTTATACAGTCAATTAGGTGAGGACTTTACAGAGGTAAATGAATTCCTTCACGACGTGACATACTGCTGATCCGAGCCGAAATATGCATCACCCGAAAGGCTCACGATGAAGGGAAATAAAAACAGCTTAAAGGAACTGACATTTTCTTGGCGAATTGCCCGACGACCCTTTCTGCAGGTACAAGGCAGGGGTCATCTCAGATGCAGATTACTACTTCCTTGAACGAAATTCCAATAAGTTCGATCCTGTTTACCGCCGACGACAACAACTTTATTCGATCCTTCGGGTTCCCGTACTTCGGTAAAATCTTCACTCTCCAATACCTAGACTTTAATATTAAATCGAAGATACATCAAACATAACTGGCAGTGATTTTTAAAAATTGCCTGCACAACGATAATGTACATTAGAGTAGAAATTAAAACCCCACTTTAAACCGAAACTGCGTCATGAAACCAGATACGCAGCATAACGGAGTAACTAACGAGTTAAACGACGTGTCATCACAATGGCTCCTGCGTCACAGCAGGCTTTCCAGTTTTATACCTGTTGAGAACATGTTATCATGTGACCTCACACTGGCGGGACCTTACTTCACCCCACCATCACAAGACCATTACCTCATGGACATAAGACAGTCACAAGATACCCACAGGGTATGTATACACGACCATCTGGCTGGTGTGTTCACAGGTATATGCAACCCTCACGCTCCAGCAGTGGGTGGTACTCAACCTGCTTCAAGTAGTGTTTCGTACTGATGGGTTAAGAAGAGCGTGAACACCTGTCTAGTTTACTATCGCCCAATGGCACATACATCCATAGTGAAGAAGTGCTCGCCGGACGAATTGGAGCCCTTCGAGGTCACCATTCAGGCAGAAGCTAATATACTTCAGCACCTGCCCTTTGAGACGCTACACTGGATCCTACTTTGTTGGCTCTGCAAACACCCTGGAACATCTGGACAGCAAAGATGCATGCACCAGGATTCTCTCTATCGTTCACAGCTCAGTGTTTTACCACCATTATCTTTTCAAAAACTAATCAATATTCTCCAAGACCTGAACCACAATAACCTCTTGTGCATTTGGATACTGCATTTCCTCACTTGCAGACCCAGGTCAGTTCGGATGGGCAGAAACTCTTCTTCCACAAACTGCATCAGCGCAGCAGCACACCGTAGGGGTGAGCACATGGGAACCCTGTTCTACTCGATTGACTCCTGTACTGTGTGACAAAATACAGTTCCGACAAACATATACAAGTTTACTGTTGACACCCCTGTTGCAGGCTCTATCAAATGTATCGATGAATCAGCACACAGGAGGTAGATTAAAAACTTGGCTGAGTGGTGTCATAACAACAACCTCTCACTCGATGCAGATAAGTCGAAAGAAATGATTGTAGATTTCAGGAGAGCGGAACCAGAGTCCATGAGCCAGTCCTCATCGTAGGATCAGTGGTGGTCATTGTTCAGAAACGTCCTCTCGGCTGACCTGACCCGGATCCATCATACAAGTGTTATACGAAGAAAGCACCACAGCACCTCTATTTCCTCAGGAGACCTGTGCAGTTTCGGTCCTGCCATCAAAAACCCTTGACAAACTTCTATAGATGTACTGGAATGTGTGCTGACTGTCTGCACTCTTTCAAAATCATTGATATGGGTCATGTAGTCGGTTTACCCAGAACACATGCAATATTCCATATTAGGCATTATCATCGTATTGTACAACTTCAGACTGTCATCACAAATCCTGCACCCGTTACATTGATATCTGCAGAGATTAAATATTCAGTACCTTCCAACCTGTGTTTCTGTGATTGATTTAACGGGGTTTCATCTAAGGGAGTCAAAGGATACATAGTCCATTTGTGTGATCACATCCTCTGGCGCATCAGCTACAATGTAGTAAAAACATGGAAGTTAACTACTTGACCATAGAACACAGAAGCATAGAGAACCTAAAGCACAATACAGGCCCCTTCGGACACCAGAGTTTGTGCCGAACATGTCCCTACCTTAGAAATTACTAGGCTTTCCTATAGCCCTCTGTTATACTAAGCTCTAAGTACCTATCTAAAAGTCTCTTAAAATACTCTATCGTATCCGCCCCCACCACCGTGTGCCTACAGCCCATTCCACGCACCTCACCATCTCTGAGTAAAACAACTTACCCTCCTGACATCTCCTCTATACCTACTCCACAGCACCTTAAACCCGTGTCCTCTTGAGGCAACCATTTCAGCCCCGGGAAAAAGCCTCCTACTATCCACAGGATTAATGCCTCTCATCATTGGTGTTTTATCATGCCTTTGCATCATTCAGCAACAGATTTTCTCCCTTAACGAATATTAGTTCTCTTTTTGATTAATGTTTATAACAGTTTTAAATATCTTGGAGAAAAAATGTTTTCCACCATTTCTTTCTTTGCCATGGGCACAAGGCTTCAGCTGCTTACATTGAACAATTTTAGGAAATGGTCCGTTTTTATAACATGAATAGTCAGTTCTAAACATTTGTCAGTTCTTATACCTGGCGAACTACAAGGGGCCTCTCTATAAAAGAATTGGAGTTTTTTTTTACAGCAGATTGAAATAATTATATCTATCGCTTTTCCTGAAGGTGGTAAGACCACGTTTCCCTGAGACATCAGTAATTTAAGGGTTGCTGCAGTTGATAATATTTAGTCTAATAATATGTTGACGATATTTTATCTGACCATTACGAGATCAATACATTCACACGGACAATGGCAGTAATTGTATTGAACGCAGATAAAACACCTGGAGTTTATAAATATACCGTTCGGACCGAATCCCGTGGGCTATCTCCCTTTAACGGACCTGACAAGACATCCGCACACACTTGAAGTGTGAGGCGGTTTCCTGCATTTTCATTTACATTAGATAGTAGTCACAAGCATTTTGCGCTTCCAATATTTTGGTTTTTACCACAAAATATGCCTGGCTTTGGCTTGACTGAACGAAATTATCACCCAGAAATAGTTGAGAATTTATCATTGTCCACTATCCTCTGCCCCACTTGATCTGCTTACTGGCACTTATGCCTGCAAGCTTTATAAATGCCACACCTACATCTGCACCTCCTCCTTCACCAACCACCATTCAGGAAAATCAGTCCTTCCAGGTCAGATGGTTACAAGCGGTTCTCCTGGAGCGGCAGACGCCCACAATTTGGTGAGACCATACACTGAACTGGGGTACCGTATTGTGGAACGCCATCGCTTCGCAGTCATCCACTAAATCCCAAATATTTACATCAGCGAATAAACGTGTAGCACCCAGGGCGAGTTATAGAAGTGTACGCGGCACAGCTGGCTTGTGTGTTCACAGATATTTTTAATCTTTCCCTTTCCCAGAGTGTAGTGCACTTCGGCTTCAAAAAATTCACCAGTGTCCTGCACCATGAAAACTAAAGTAGCATGTCTGAACGATTGCGGCCTGTTACACTCAACTCAGTCATAAATAAATGCTTTGAGAGGCTGGTTAAGGACTACATCTTCAGCATGCTAACACCCACCAGGACACCCTACAATTCGCCTACTAACATTTCCAGTCATAAGACTATGCCACAGCCACAGAACTCTACTCACCAATAAAAGAGGGATACATACATTACAATGTTGCTATTGGACTGCAGTTCATCATTCAACAGCATAATTATCCCCAGGCTCGACAAGAAGTTCAGAGACCATCGGCCTCTGCAGCTGGATCTGTGACTTCCTTTTGGATGGCCGGCATGCGGAAAGGAATGGCTCTCTCATTCTCTGGCCTTTTGATAATGAAAACAGAACTCGCAGAGATGTGACCTGAGACCCCTCCTCCACTCCCTATAGAACACCGACCGTATTGCCATGCATAGCTCCAACCTGCTGATCAAATTTGCAGATGACAACGACTTTGAAAGGACTTATTCCGAAAAATAATACGACAAACCCACTGTGGAGCAGTCAAAGCCCTGACTGTGACAATAAAACAACACGACCCTAGATGTTGAAATAAGCGAGCGAGCTGATCACAGATTACAGGAGGAACAGAGACAGGCCCGACTCCTATTGACATCAATGGGATTGTAGTTTGAGAGGATGAGTAGTTTTCTAGTTCCTCGGTTTACACATCACCGAGGATCTCACTTAAACTCTGCATACCCGGCTGGGTGGTGAACAAAGACATCAGCGCCTCTTTAACCTGAGACGCTTGAAGAGGTTCGGCATGAGTCCCCCCAACTCTCAGGACTTTCTGCCTTGGTTCCATCGACAGAATGCTGAATGAATCTTCACGGCCTAATCCGTGGACTGTACAGCCCACAATCGCAGGGTACTGCAGAGAATGGTGTCAATGTCCAGCCCATCAGAGGATGTGAACCTTCCTCCTCCGCAGGATATAGTACAGCAGCTGATGCGTAAAAAAGGGGCCCGAAATATCAACAGGGTCTCCAGCCACGCTAATCATAAACTGTTTCAGGTACTTCCGTCTGGCAAGCGATACCGCAGCATGAAGATCAAGACCAAAAGGCTCCGGGAAGGCCTCTTTCACCAAGCCATCAGTTTCATCAAGACATATTGATCTGATTGCATATCTGACAGTACATTGCATGTGGCTGTACATACATGGTGCACAAAACAATTCTGTGTACAATCTCAGTGTTTGGGGCAATATCCTACCACATGAATGATAAACAACGGCGGACCTAACATCAATCCCTGTAGCAGGACCCGTCACGTTCAAGGATCAACTATTCGGCTTCTCAGGCGAAACGATTGTTGGAAACATGTAGATTGAGTTTGATGAGTCTGTTACGTACCCCGTAACTGGGTGTTTGACCAGCAGAGAAAGGAGAAACCATTGGAGTCTGGTGGGTACTATATATCAGAGGTGTTTATTAGTAAAATAAGCAAAGCAATACCAAGAATGCAAATATCCATATATACACAAGTTAGCGCAGTAATAAACCTAAAAGTGTAGGAGTAATAACAATAAGCAATAATACACAAGCTCTATCGATGTCTAGGGGTAAATGAATTGTCATAGAAAAGTATAAAGTTCAGTTCAGTTCATGAGTGCTGAGGTAATTATGCTTGTTGAGTTTGTAATCGTTGGAGAGAGAGAGAGAGAGAGAGAGAGAGAGAGAGAGAGATGAGATGAGAGAGAGAGAGAGAGAGAGAGAGAGAGAGAGAGAGAGAAGAGAGAGAGAGAGAGAGAGAGAGAGAGAGAGAGAGAGAGAGAGAGAGAGAGAGAGAGAGAGATGTAACAGCTGCAGTCAGGTAAACCTTGAATTATTTTTTCTTATTCCGTCATACCGTTCGTGGTCATCCAGCTATGACTTCTCAGTCCTTCTGCTAGACCGTTCTTCTCTGGTGGACTCGTCACTCTGGCATGAGTGGACACACACATAAGTTCCCACCGGCCCTGCTTTTACACAGATAGCCTTACTGACCGACATCCTGGTTCGGTCTTCGAATCCCCCACCTTTCCTTGAGGTTTCACAACCCTCAGTCAGGGGTCCTCTGGTGTGTCTGAAGGGTGTCTCTCCAGACCTGTATTTTATCCCTACCAAATAGGACTCAGCTATCCATCAATCCTGAATGACCGTGTCCATTAGATCATGCCACTACTACAGTACACTGAGGAATGTTAACGAGCAAACTATTGTCCTTCGCAGCGAAACAATAAATAATTCAAAAAGAAGTCACAATACAGTTAATCTGCAATCTCCCTCTCTCTCTTATCTGTCGCAGATTTTCTTGCCTGTTTTTCGTCTCTCTTTCTCATGGTCAGCATAACAACAGTAATAGTTCGTGGTTCTCGGGGGGTGGGGGTGATGGTTAACTCTGTACCCTATTGTCCATTAAGTTTGTTCATCTCTCATAACATGTCTGAATGGAAATTGGAAGATTACAAACGATTTTCAGCTGAAAAAGCAAAAAAAAAATGTGATGACTCAACTGCGATTTTTGAGCACATAATCGACACTTTGGAGTTTGATCACATAATTTCAGTACAAATGAAATGAGTGTGTATTTTATGGTGTTTAAATCGGATTTCGTGGCAAATAATAGACCAGACTGGGAACTTGCTGATAGATCACATATTTTAGTTTCTACTTCTGTTCAAACCGAATATGGATGTGGAAATGATGGTAGAATTGTTGCAGCTCTGGCTAATGTCTTTAAAGTTAAATGAACTACAACATGCGTCACGGTTATGGGGTCAAGTAGATGTAGAAGTAGATGTTCTGTGCATCATAACGATGGACCAATGTGTTGGCTGGTAAAGAACGTTTAGCAATCAGACCACAAACCGCTGCTATTGTCACCTGGGCGTATACCATTTTATTATCAAAGGAACCTGGAATATTGCTCTCAATTTCTTTTATATGCTTAGAAGAACATACCTGTAGCGCGTTTTATTGTGATACATGTCATCAGCTGTTACTGTGACTTTCAGCACTCAAACCACACGAAATGAATGGAACGAATGAATGAAAAGAAACCGAACTACCCTTCAATAAAGACGTGTACTCAATTTTACCTCCTGAGCTAAACTCCCGCCCTTTATGTCAGAAGCGAATGTACTCCGCCGAATGTGATAAAATCAATCTGTTTGACGTTGATTGTCCATGTTGATTTTTCAGGATAATTGCCTATGTTAGAAACAACACTGATCAGAAAATGTCCCATTTCAGCAGCTGAAGACTGGAGTCTTGGAAATTACATTGGTTACGTTCATATTATCTGTTTGTTTAAAAGTAAATAACATGTAAAATCCCTTAGGAAGAAAAAGATTTCGGAATGAGAAAAACACTTTAATGTCAGTGTTTTGTAATTCGTTGTCCCTTATTTGACTGATGTCATAGACACACTAATTGCCTCAGAGGATTTACTCTGAATTGCATATAATTCTGTGAATCACCAGTCCATATGAGCAGTTGGAACGTTCCGTACAACTGAACGCTGCCTCTGACGGATTATGGGATATCCGGCGATTTACTACATCGCGAGGATTTTCTATCCTGCAATTGTCGCGATAGGTGTCCCTGGTAAGATACTGGAGCTGGTCACTATATGTATGGTGCCGTCGTCTTGCTTTGTTTCGCTGCAATGTCTGGAATTTTATTGAGCACAAATACTACACTCGGCTGAAAAGTTTTTCCAGAGTTCAGGATTCAAACGTCTGACCTTTTTTTAAATTCAGTTTCCATATTGTTTTGTAATGAGAGTTTTATCTCTTTTGTCAAAAACGTTATTGCCGATATTGCCATAGTTTCATTGTTTGATCTTGCCTGGCTTTTTATAGCGACAGCGGTCCCTTATGCAGATCGGCAGCTTTTTCAAATGACCCGTCCAGTCAAATATCGACACACAGGTTAGTTCTTCCACAGTCATTCAATTATAACGTATGTTTTCAACCTCAGTAACTTTACTACAATAATCCCATCAGCTATTTCACCTCTAATAATGGGAAATGGTGGTTTTTGTTTTACTGAAACGATCCGACTGCTCACCGGTACGTGAGTCACGGAAATCAGAAGCCTCGCTCTAAAGTGTCGGAAGGTCGCACAACTTACTGCCTCTCCAGTCCTATTATTATCCACCAGCCGGTGTGCACCGACGGAGCCGGCGCACGTTGAATGTCGGTTTTTTTCTTCCAAAAAAAAACTATACCCTGTATTGCATTGAAAGAATGGTGGGCATTCAGACATTTGCAGCTAACCATAATTCTGCGTTGTTATTTTTTTTCCCTCCAAATTTCTATGTAGTTAATTTAACGGCGATTGTGATCCTATCTCGGGGAAAATGCGGACTCTCCAAATGCATCACCCGTTACCTGGTTGGAATGGCAACAGCGGATCTGACGGTGGTTATCGTTGTTGCTTTGGTGGAACAGACCAATAATATCTACATTTATTCTGGATCCCTGCTTATCACTCCTGTGTGCGCTCTGACACTTGTATTTAGGATTGTAACGCGGGACTGTTCTGTTTGGTTTACGGTCAGTTTTACCTTCGATCGTTTCATCGCAATATGTAGTCGAAAGCTGCGGGATCGATACTGCGCTTAAGAGAACAGCAACGGTCGTTATGGTGACCGTGGTTATAGTGAGCTGCGGGAGAAGTGTCCCGTTTTACTTTGCCGTTGAACCTTACGTCATCATTGACAACATACCGTGGGGCGTTGCGCCTTCACACATGAATATACTACTTTACCAGTGTGGAAAGTAGTCGAATTACTCGATAGCATTTTAACACCGTTGCTACCAATCGGCTTAATTCTGGTGTCAATGGGTTAACAGTAAGACATATCATTGCGGCAAATAGAGTCCGCAGAGGGCTTCGGAATAGCAGTGATAATCAGAAGGATACCGAGGTGGAAAATCGCAGAAAATCGATGATTTTGTTGTTTGCAATTTCAGCTAATTTCATATTATTTTGGATGCCCTATGTAGCCCATTCTCTGAAGTGGCAAACGGAAAACTATTTGTATCCAGAACAGATATTTGAGTTCCCCGGTATATATACTACAACAACTTGGGTTCATGTTGCAAATTCTGAGTATTGTGCACCAATACTTGTATCTATACACTGACACAGAGAAAATTCAGAAAAGAGCTGAAGAATGCAACGAAGTATGTGTTTACTTTAAATGGCCATCTGTGCAGATAACCAGCATGTCAGTTACAATTCAGCGGAGTTTTCTAATAAAGCAGTTTTTAAAATGAGGAGGTCATGAATTCAAACAATCATTTGCCTGGTTATTCTGAAATTGCAAAACCCACGGAAGGTTGCATACTTCATACAGTTAAGGTCGGAATCTGGCTAAAGGTGCTATGGGCTGGCGTGATTGTTACATTGGTTAAATTACGCCAAACTCGCGCAGAGACTTGACAAACCAAGGGGCAAGGATGGCTTTTGGACATACCCAGGATCTGAGGTTTTCAAAATGGACAGAGTCAGATAAAAGAGGGTAAAGTGAGTGTCATTGAAATGCAGTGAGATTATGATAGTAGCACAACTGTAGAAAGCGAAGAAACCATGGCGGGATTACCAATTGATAGACGGTGAGTAGATTTTTAGAAGCAGAAGTAAAGCAATCACTCGTGTTGAAGTATTCTGTACAGACTACACACACAGCTCCCTTTGTCCAAAAAAAAGGACGGAAACAGCGAGAAACTAATCGGGAGAAATATTTTGGAGAGGTGGCATATTATCATGGTTGCTATCACAGGAAACTTAACCTTCCCTAATATTGATTGGCACTTCCTGAGGTTAAAATGTTCAGATATGACCGAATTTCTCAATAAGCCAGCGGCGGACTAGAGAAATCTCCATTCATGATCTAGTACCAGAAAATGAAACAGATTACTCGTGGGTCAAATATTGGACATTTAATTTTACCTTACAGTGGGATAGGAGCAGGCAGTATGGTATGTATTTACTTGGTGCTATTAGGTAGGAATTGGGAGCCGAATTTGGAAAATGGTGTGGTTCATGGAATGGCAACATATGATTGTTAATGGAACACTTGATTGTGGTTCGGTATAGACTTGCCTCATTGAGACGAGGAACGGTGGTCGTGTAAAATAACGCTAGTTGAAAAGAGATATGGAACACTTCATCAAGAAGAAGAAAGAAAGATACTTGAGGTTCAGGACGAAAGTATCAGGCAGGGCTACGGAGTGTCACAAGTTAGCCAGGAAGGAAGATAACAATGAATTTAGAAGGGGGCATGGGAAGGGTTTGTAGAGTCGCATTAATGTACAAACGTACATGAAGAGCAGGAGAATGACGAGAGAGAGAGAGGGTGGGACACATCAGAGACTAAAGAGGAAGCATGAGTCTGCAGTTCAAGGAAGAAGTAAAGGTCCTTAGTGATATTTTGCTTCGCTATTCACCAGTGAGAGCGTCTTTTATAAATGTTGATAAATCGTAAAGAATATATGCTTGGACATGCCAATGTTACGAATTGTGCTCTAGAAACATGTAAAATGTTAAAATAAACAATTCCCCGGGGAAGGAAGGGTTATACGCCAGGTAATTAGTGAAAACGGGCGAAGATATTACTCCGCTTTTAGCCATGATGTTTGCGCCTTCACTGGCAACAGGAGTAGTACCAGATGACTGGAGGGTGGTAAATGTTTTATTTTTGTTCAAGAAATGTAACAGGGATAGTCCTGAGATTTACAGGCCAGTGGGTCTTCCATCAGCAATGCGCAATCTATTGGAGAGGATTCTGAGAGACGGAAATTATGAGTATCTGGCGAAACGTATTCTGAAAGGGGTTTGACCACGTTACACATGGTTTGCGACTTCAGAAAGTCAGACAGCATTGCATGTTGGGAGAGCTGGCTGTGTGACTCAGTATTGGCTTATTAACAGAAGGAAGATCAGGTAGTGTGGAGACATAGTCGTCAACTGTACTAAAGTTTATAGCTTCCACGCGGAACATCACTAGCCAAGTCCTCCAGGCAGAATCCCCTCCATCTACTACCTAATTTTCCTCCAGTTAATAAGCCAATGCTGAGTCACGCAACCAGGTTGAAATCTGCCTGGAGGACTTGGCTAGTGATCTTCCGCATGGAAGCTATAAACTTAGTACAGTTGACGACTATGTGTCCACTCTGCTGTCACAGTGTTCTGAGAGACAGACTTTAACTTAACCACCCTACAGCACCTGGATGATTTATTGAACTAGGGCAGACGGTGTAGGCAAAATGTTGAATTTAAGAATGGAACTACACGCTAAATAATCTGAACGCCCTTTAGTATATTACGGGGCAACTGCTACAATAACATTGAAACAATCTTTTCCAATGAAACTCGAAAAGTCAACATTTCAAGCGCTCAGCATCATCTGTTGTTGCTCTCCAAATGAACCGGACTTCAGAGAATGCGAATATTCGTTCCTAATTCGAGTATGAATAAGTTTGTCCAAATGTCAACTTACCTTTGAACAGTGGGCTGATCGTACACGGAACTGATACACTCATCTCTGGACCCTTTAACTATGATTCCACCTGGTCAGTGTGAAATCCGCGTCTCCCTCTGAAAAACCAGAAAAAATATAAATAAAAGAATGCAATCTAAATACCCAGGTATGGCAAAAACAAAAATCCAAGCTTGCACTTTTATACCTTTAAAACCGTTGCAGGTAACTGGCGTTTACAGAATAAACAGTTAATTTCCAGAGTGAAATTCTTTATCAAATATTCAGAAGAGCAGCGGGAAGAAAGATGAGGGTGTTTACGGCAGACATGCACTAACACGTATTGTAATTTCTTAGAAAGTTTTGTTGTACGTTATCGAGCACCAATGTATGTAGACACTCTACTGGAAACATATCCCCACCAAATCTAGTTCGGAAATATCTCTTTTAAATCTAGTCCGGAATTGCGGCTTTTGTTGCCTTGACCTGCAGGTATATTACTTTCCTGCGTTGCCCCACTTATAAGTGCAAACCTGCACTTTCTTATTCACACGTGATAACTTTTCTCCAGTTTTCAAGCTTACTCTCTGTGAAGACAGAGGGATCAAACATTACAAAAGATTTTTCTAGATTCGTCGGTGCTACGAGATACTAAAATTCTGAACGATACGTGTCCCGCATAGGAGGTTAGTTAGGAAGATTCCGTCGCTAGGTGTACACGGAGAGGTAGTAAATTGGATTAGACATTGGGTCAATGGAAGAAGCCAGAGAGTGGTAGTGGAGGGTTGCTACTCTGAGTGGCGACCTGTGACTAGTGGTGTGCCACAGGGATCAGTGCTGGGTCCATTGTTATTTGTAATCTATATCAATGATCTGGATGATAATATGGCAAATTGGATCAGCACATTTGCTGATGGTACAAAGATTGGAGGTGTAGTGGACAGTGACGAAGGTTTTCAAAGCTTGCAGAGGAATTTGGACCGTTGGAGGAATGGGCTGAAAAATGGCAGATGGAGTTTAATGCGGACAAGTGTGAGGTATTACACTTCGGAAGGTCATCCAAGGTAGAACATACAAGGTAAATGGTAGGACACTGAGGAGTGCAGTAGAACAGAGGGATCTGAGAGTACAGATACATAATTCCCTAAAAGTGGCATCACAAGTAGATAGGGTAGTAAAGAGAGCTTTTGGTACATTGTCTTTATAAATCAAAGTATTGAGTATAACATTTGGAATGAATGGTGAGGTTGTATAAGATATTGGTGAGACGGAATTTGGAGTATTGTGTGCAGTTTTGGTCACCTAATTACAGGAAGGATATTAATACGGTTGTAAGAGTGCAGAGAGGGTTTACAAGGATGTTACCGGGGCTTGAGAAACTCAGTTACCATCAAAGGTTGAATAGGTTAGGACTTTATTCCCTGGAGCCTAGGAGAATGAGGGGTGATTTGAAAGAGGTGTATAAAATTATGATGGATTATGGATAGAATGAATGCAAGCAGGCTTATTCCAGTGAGGCTCTGGGAGAAAACAAAAAACAGAGGACATGGGTTAAAGGTAAAGGGGGAAAAGATTAAAGGGATCATGGGGGGGGGGGTTCTTCACGCAAAGAGTGGTGTGAGTGTGGATTGAGCTGACAGATGACATGGTGAATGCGGGCTCACTTTTAACATTTAATAAAATCTTCGACAGGTATATGGATGAGAGGAGTTAAAGGGATTTGGCCCAGGTGCAGGTCAGTGGGGCTAGGCAGAGAAATGGTTCGGCACAGCCAAGAAGGGCCAAAAGGACTGTTTCTTTGCTTATTGTTCTATGGTTCCATGGTTCGAAGGTTCTATATATTTGACTTCTGGCTCTAAATTGCCTCTATACAATGTTGATTAATTATCGCGCTGGTAACAGCATTCAGAGATCTGACGTAAGTATAGTAGGGTGCTTGCCGCTCATCCGGTTACATTTGGTTAGCATGTCTGGCGATATCCTCAGTTAACACCCAAAACTAACTAAAAAAGTAACTTCACGGATTCTTTAATTCTTCACTTGCTCCCCTATCCTTGCATTTTCGGCAAAGTCGAGTGTTTAGAATATAATTCTGAGGCTTTAAAAAGCTGCTATGTGTTCTGGCCGTATGATATGTTCGCATAGAAACACAGTCCAATCAATTTCCATTTCTCTTCAGTACTGAGAGAATGCACCGCTCTTGGGTGATCAGTTGCTTACACTGCGCAATATGTTTGTCCGCGGCAATAATGCCCCAATATATCTCAGATGTTGAGGCACAAAGGATGCGGTTCTTTCACATTCCAGCCTCTGTTTCCTTCTATTACGACATTCCTCTGGTCGGACATGGGGAAAGTTGTGGAAGTAGTTAGAATAGTCCTGGGTTAATTTGTTGAGTACTGACAGGAGATGTTCGGAAGTGGGCTGCCTATCATAATCATTACCATAAGGAATCGCGTCACTACTGATATAAATCAGTGTACATTTCACTAAATCCTTCCATTTCTCTCAAGCTAATGTGCTTCTTCTCTCACTTTTCTTTCAGAAAACATCTAAAACTGACTCAAATACATTATTTCCTCTTTCCGAGCACCCACCCTCCTCGCAAATACGATGCTTTCTCATTATGGAGGTCAGCTTCTCTTCAAGACGAGTCTCCACATCATGGAAAACGACTGCTTCTTATAATCATTTCCTCTGTACTTTAGCTTCTTGCCGCTATTCTACCCAATCCTCCGTTAAGGAATTTTAGCTCTAGCTTCGCACAAATTCCGTAGCTCACATGGGTAATCATCTAAATCTTTATCACATCGTTTATATTTTCCTTCATCCATCCACAGAAATTGGAGACAGACTTAAGATGGCACCTAACGGCGACTCCTTTGCTTGCATCTTCGGAAACAACTCTATTTCCGTCCTTATTATCTTTATTTTTCCCTTTCATGGTTCTCTTGAAGACACTGACCTGACGTTATACGCAGGCGTCGGTTGTTTGCGGGAATGTGACCCGTGCTCGTGGTTTCACGATTGGCCGTTATCCTACATGCCAAGGATTCGGCCTGAGAGTGCCGTTCGAGTTTGCGAGCCTAACACCTCGGGACTCTGGACATGGGCTGATTGAAGGTCGTTGTCATGGCAGGAGACTCGTGTGCCTTCGGGGAGGCTGGAAAATCTTTCGCTGTGGGCCCGAGGACCCGAGGTCTTTGCGATCTTCAGACGCAGAGCTCTAAAAAGTGACAAAACCGAATTTTTAAATCGTAAACACAGCGGATGGTTTTTATGTCTTCCACTCGCTGTGAAAATGGGAGACACCTCATTCTCCCTTATTACAGAGAGAGAGAACCTGTGTTTTTTTTTTTCGAATGTCGAATGAAACGCGAAGCCTTTGAGGTAACTTTGGTCTGTGTCTTTGCTATTCCTTGGCGCTGATGAGCAATGGAGTTGATATCAAAAGGTTAAGCAAGCTGTGAAGGAATTGCTAAATCCAAGGTCGTGAAAGGAAAAAAAAAGCATTAGATCAAAGTTTGAAATAACCGGTGGATGAGGACCGATGCGTACTCGGCCCAGGGTAGATGCTGAATTCATGCAGAGGGGCTCTGGGAGATCAGACATCGGAATACTTTCTCCAGCTGTTGGTTGGCCCGCTCGTTTAGGCCATCGGTTTTGAGTGGAATCTTGAAGACAGACTTACAGAGGCACCCCGAAGATTACAGAATGCCCTCCAGAAGTTGGATGTGAATTGAGAGGCCCTGTCTGACACAATATGTACAGGTAAAACACACAATTTAAGTCATGCTGTACTAGTAATTTGGTTGTTTCTTTGGCAGAGGGGAGTTTATTTAAGGGACTGAAGTGTACAAACTTGGAGAAGCTATCAACTACTGTGAGACTGGTGGTGTTACAACCTGATGGGGGAAGAGGAATGACAAAATCAAGGGCAATTTGGGTCCAGGGTTTCTTGGGGACAGACAGGATGGGGTCAGAGCTAAAACGTTCCTTCAGGTTAGAGAATGTTTTTTCGGCAGCAGGGGACCAGAGCAATCTGACAGCCGCTGGAGTAAGAGCAGTGAGTGGTGCCGCCAGTGGACTGTAATTTCAGATGAGGCGGCGATAGAAGTTAGCGAAGCCCAAGAAGCCTTGCAATTCCCAGCGAGTCGAAGTTTGGGGCCATTGACGTTCTGTTGTTACATTTGTATGGAACCGCCTGAAATTACAAACCCCAGGAAGGAGATAGCATTGCGATGAAACTCACCTCTCCCAGACTTTACAAAGAGCTGGTTCTCCAGAAGGCGCTGGAGAACTCTGCGTACGTGACCTGCATGTTCAGGGATTTTTCAGAAGAAATCAAAATGTCGTCGAGATACACAAAATAAAATCGTTTTAGCATGCCCCTGAGAACGTCACTTACCAGGGCTTCGCGGAAGGCGGGGGCATTGGTCAGACCGAATGGCATTACCAGAGATACTCGTAATGGCCTGAGCTGCTGCTGAAGGCCGTCTTCCATTCGTCCCCTTCGCGGATGCGGACAAGTTGGTGTGCGTTCCGGAGATCAAGCTGGGTGGAAACTGAGGCTCTTTGAAATAGTTTAATTGCCGAGCTCATGAGCGGAAGAATGTAACGGCTCTTTACAGTGACTTTATTCAGTCCCCGGTAGTCAATGCATGGTAAGGAGCAGCTCTTTACCTGCCTTTGTGTTAAATCTTATAGTGTTCGGGTTCCGGAAGGAACTCTCTCTGTGCACTGCTTCATAGGTGTCAGGTGTTGAACTATGCTGAGCAATGTTATAGACGCAAGGTAATAAGACTATAATAGAATGGGAGCAGAATGGTGGACAGGAGGTCAGGTCAACAGCGAGCTGAGCCAGTGTCTGCAGACGGAATTGGGACAGTTTGGTGCTGAACGGGGAGCGCTTTGGGAGTGCAACAGAGCGGGTGTGTCACGTGGTCCACTTCCGTGGTTTGCTCCACTCTACCGAATGCAAAATGCACTTTACAAATCGAGGTAGAAGAGATTGCAACACGTCCAGCAGCTGCTTCCTGAACCTTGTCTGGGTCACGGCGTGGAGAACGGTGTTTATATAGCAGCTCAGATGTTGCAGCATGAGGTGCAGTTCGTCGACAAATATCGGCAGATTCACCCTCTGAAATACCCATAAATATGTCATCGTCTTCCGTACGGCTGCCACCTCATACAACATCCATAACAGGATGAAACTGGATCCCTAGTGCTCTGGCAATTTCTAACACCCAGGAACCTGCCGCGGGTAATATTGGCAACTAAAACGTGTTTGATTGTTAAAGCATTGAGAAGGTGGATGACAGCAAATGGGATCACTGTGGTGAGAGCGGTGCGATGAATATTCATCACTACCCAGATCAGCAAACTCAAACTACCATAATTTTCTACACAAGGCCACTTTCTGTTAGTGGATGTATATGAACCATGAAAAACCAGAATACATTCTTTAGCAACTCAACACGGTCACTGCCCAAGAACCACAGTCGCCGTTCTCCCGGTGCGGTGCAGTATTCCGCTTTCAGAACCTGGAAGCCATTGGCCACAAAGGGATAAAAGGCGAAGATCATAGTGAACCAGACCAAACAGTCGGTAGCGGCGTAGAGCAGAAAGGAGTCGGTTCTATACAGGAGAATTTCATAGAAAAGCAGGAAATGATCTAAATAAGCGTTCACACTTCTCCTCAATATCACCTCCAACAAAACCACCAGGATATCCGCCCCTGCCATGGCCAAAAGGTAGCGGGTGACACTTTTAGAGAGGCCGCACTTTCGCCTGGATAGAACCATAATCGTCAGCACGTTCGCCGTGAGAAACGGAAAAATTAATATTACACATCTGGTATGGAGCGTCGCTGGCACATTTACTATGAGCATTGTCGGTTTAGGCAGAGGGGAAGAGAAAGACATAAAGAGAGAGAGATCGAGAGGGAGAGAGGGAGAGAAAGACAGAGGGATACAGAGAGAGGGATGTACTATTTTATTCCGATATTAAAGCCCAATAATGTCACCCGGTCAGCAAAAAAAAAGTTTTATCAAAGGGAAAGGAAGTTTACAGATCATACATAACGTCCGTGCAGTAACCACAGTATCAGATAGAACATTCGGGAATATTTCTACAGGATTTGTAGAGTACCACGTCACAAACACAGACTATCTAGTCCATGCTGACCATACCGTCTGCCTAGTGACATCGAGATGCACACGCTTACATCTAAACCACTCCTATCCAGATACCCTCAGTATTTAAATTTCATTTAACTTTCCATTTGAGACCGGATCTATTACTTCCGATAGTAGCTCTTTCCACGCTGAGACTCAAGGCCATCTCTGTTCACAGAAATCCTTAAAGATTTCGCCTTACATATAAGTATATTATCTTTAGTTCTCGTCTCACACAATCTGAGGTGATAAAACTGCATACATTCACCTGACTACACCCATACGGATGTTCAAGACGACCAGTCCTGTCATGTTCGAGAGCACATTGTACAGCCCATAACATTCAGCCCAATAACTCTTCGGGACTCTTTAGACTGCAACCTCCAAATGGAAAACTGTCACCAGCTGGAATTCCAAGATTAACAACAGCGCCAAGACAGGACGTTACCCTCAAAATTGCATATCATTTTACCGTGGAAATATATAATATTTCATCGCCGTCTCTGCGTCAACATCCCCGAAATCTCTCCCTAAGAACTCCGTGCATATGTCCCGACCTTGAGGAAGATAGCGTTTCAAGAAGGCAGTGAACTATCACATTCGCAAGGGCGTTTACAATGGGATTATATAGTGGCTCAACTTACGAAGCCTGCAAGTCCTCCTCAAATAAAACCGGACAGTGTATAAAGTTTCCGTGCCATGGTCATCACCAGGTTCACAACAATCGTCAGGTCTGCAGTGCGACTTTCAGCTGCTCTAGAACTACCATTTGGAGTTGGCGATAAATAAGTTAAAATGGGTTTAAGGTAAGGGGAGTGAAGTTTAAATGGGGTATTAGAGGAAGGATTTTCACTCAGAGAGTGATTGGTGTGTGGAATGCGCTGCCTGATTCAATGGTGGAGGCAGATACACTGGTGAAGTTTAAGAGACTACTAGACAGGTATATGGAGGAATTTAAGGTGGGGGGGGGGGTTATATGGGAGGCAGGGTTTGAAGGTCGGCACAACATTGTGGGCCGAAGGGCCTGTAATGTGCTGTACTATTCTATGTTCTATGTTCTATGTATGGAGAGAGGTCGATGCACGGTGCTCGTTGAGAGATATAACGACTTAATCCTCGAAGTAATCTCAGTAGGGGTTTTCCACTTACCGGGTATTGCAACGACAGCAAAGACAGGATAGTAAATCAGAACAATGGGCAGTAGGGCAAAATAGATCCGCTGTGACAATGTTAGCCCGGTATAATCACAGGCCTTCAGACGAGCAGCCCCATTAAACCCCATTCCTGTAACATTCCCTGAAGTTTTCAGCACCAGATCCATTGAGGGAACATTATATTGAACGGTTCCCAAGCTCTAGTCCAGTCTCGCACTCTCCCACTCTCCTGTTCCAATATGTGGCACTTGACTTTCCGTCTCTGCGATGCCGATGAGCATAATCGATACTGTAGGATTTGTCTCACAGACACTGTGTTAAATCACTAAGTACAACCCTTTTAGCGCCACACTCGATAACGCAATCAAACCCCGTGGAAATTGAAACAAATAAACCAACAGATGTCGTTAACCCCTGCGTACACAGTAAAATGGAACAGCAGATCTAGAGCGAGCAAACAGTCCCAAAAAGGCGGAGGGTGTGTTTGCAGTGGGGAATTTCAATCCGGTCACCCTCGAAAATCAGAGGGGCTGATGCGACTTCCTGTTCTTTTCTTTTGATACCCAACGGAAACAAAAGCAGAACTTAATCTCCAACTTCAAACAGCTGCTCTCCAGCTCTCGAATCATGCTAATATTTCATTTTGACTTGGGGGTCTTGAAAATTCTTCTTTGCAAGGTCGCACACCCTATTAAGTCTCTCGTGGAATTGCAAAACATAATCTATCACACTGACACACACTGTCGGGTTGCACCACTGCTCCCTAAGCAAGGTCAAAGGTCCCTTTGGCCTATGACCGAAAAGGAGCTCAATCAACTAAACCCCAGTGATTCCTGAATGATATCCCTCACAGCGAAGAGCAATAGGTGTATTCCTCATCCCAGTCTCTGCCATTCTCCCGACAGTAGGTTTTACTCATGGTTTTTAAAGGTGAATGAAACCTCTCCAAAGCCCTTTGAGACTCCGGGTGGTAGACAGATGACACAATTTGCTTAGCCCCCAACTCAGAAACTATCCCCTGATTGAATCTCTTTAGGCAAACCTACCAATGTGAAGAACTTGACGAGTGCCTTTACCACAGTTTTTGCTTTGACGTTTCGAATAGGCACGGCCTCGGGGAACCTAGATGCAGCACTCATAACAGTTAGCACATACTGATGACCAGCTGCAGTCTTTGGTAATGGGCCCTCACAGTCCACTGTGACCTGGGAAAATGGTTCACCGAAAGCAGGTATCTGCCGAAGGCCATCTTTGGGATGATCTGATTAGACTTTCCCACCACCTGGTACGTATGACACCCTTTATCTTTCCTCATGTCAGGCCAATAAATCTCCCTCATAATCCTGTGCACTGTCTTCGTTACTCCGAGATGTCTACCTGAAGGCATCTTGTCAGCCAGGTTTAAAATGTCTGCCCTGTAAACTTTTGGAATCACTACCTGATGCACAATCGCCGAATCCTCATTTGCCGGCACCGTAGCAGCTCTCCAGTTACTCATCAACACCCCATATTTAAAGTAGTATTGTAGCGGTGTGCTACACGCAGCGCTGAAATAACGACACGGAGTCGGTAAACTGCAATTAAAGAAGATTTTATTCGAACTTCACAGCCTTGCTATAAAGCCTCCCTCATTCCGCCCTCCCCGGGCGCGGATGCTGTGAGGGGCACGTACTCACAAACCCCCGCAGGCTTTCCCTTTGTTGGTGAAGCAGACCTGGCCTTTGTGCCGGCGCGCTGGCTATTTGTGAGCCGGGTCGAGTGCGCTAGGAAGTGGGTCGCCACATAACCCCCCCCTCCCAGAACCCGCGATACACCCCCCAATGTCCACAGTCTGGGTCGGACCCTGTTTGGGAGGGCGGCCTTTGCGCCGCGGTGCGGGAAACTCGACCGGTTGCGGTTTGAGTCGACCACATGGGGCGGTTTGAGTCGGTCCACCGTGAAAACCTTCTCTTTCCCCCCAACGTCCAGCACGAACGTGGACCCGTTCTTCCTGAGCACCGTAAACGGCCCCTCGTAGGGCCGCTGTAGCGGTGGCCGATGCCCGCCCCTTCGTACAAACACAAACTTACAGTTCTGCAGGTCTTTCGGTACGCAGGTCGGGTTCTGCCCATGCTGCGAAGTGGGTGTGGGGGCCAGGGCTCCGAGCCTCTCGCGTAGTCTGCCCAGGACTGCTGCGGGTTCTTCTTCTCGCCCCCTTGGGGCTGGTATGAACTCCCCGGGGACGACCAGGGGTGCGCCGTACACCAACTCGGCCGACGAGGCGTGCAAATCGTCTTTGTGCGCCGTGCGGATGCCGAGTAGGACCCAGGGAAGCTCGTCCGCCCAGTTAGCTCCTCGCAGGTGGGCCATGAGAGCCGACTTTAGGTGACGGTGGAAACGCTCCACTAGTCCGTTCGACTGTGGGTGGTAGGCAGTTGTGTGGTGCAGCTGTGTCCCCAAAAGGCTGGCCATAGCTGACCACAGGCTGGAGGTGAATTGGGCGCCTCTGTAGGAGGTAATGTGGGCCGGTACACCAAAGCGAGATGCCCGGTGATCAGTGCCCGGGCGCAAGATTTGGAGGTGGTGTCGGTGAGCGGGATCGCCTCTGGCCATCTTGTGAACCGGTCCACGATAGCGAGGAGGTGCCGCGCTCCGCGCTCCACGATATCTACATGAATGTGGTCGAAACGCCGGTGGGTGGGGTGGAACTGCTGCGGCAGAGCTTTGGTGTGCAGCTGCACCTTGGCAGTTTGGCAGTGCATGCACGTTTTGGCCCATTCACTGACTTGCTTGCGGAGTCCGTGCCAAACGAACCTGTTGGAGACCATCCGGACGGCAGTCCTGATGGAGCAGTGCGCTAAGTTATGTACGTAGTCGAAAATGCGTCGCTGCCAGGCTGCCAGGACGACGGGACGGGGTTGGCCGGTGGTGACGTCACAGAGTAGGGTCCTCTCACCTGGGCCTACGGGGAGGTCATGGAGCTGCAAACCGGAGACTGCAGTTCTGTAACTAAGGATCTCCTCGTCTGCCTGCTGCGCCTCCGCCAGCGCCTCAAAGTCTACCCCTTGGGAAAGGGCATGAATGGTAGGGCGAGAGAGTGCGTCCGCCACGACATTGTCCTTACCCGAGACGTGCCGGACATCCGTCGTGTATTCAGAGATGTAGGACAGATGGCGCTGCTGGCAGGACGACCAGGGATCGGACACCTTCGTGAACGCAAAGGTAAGCGGTTTGTGGCCCGTGAACGCGGTGAAGGGCCTACCTTCTAAGAAGTAGCTGAAATGCCGGATCGCCAGCTATAGCGCCAACAGCTCCCGGTCGAAAGCACTGTACTTGAGCTCGGGTGGTCGCAGATCTTTGCTGAAAAACGCCAGGGGTTGCCAGCGGCCCTCAATGAGTTGCTCCAGCACCCCACCGACTGCCTTGTTAGA
Source organism: Hemitrygon akajei (assembly GCF_048418815.1). Classification (NCBI taxonomy): domain Eukaryota; kingdom Metazoa; phylum Chordata; class Chondrichthyes; order Myliobatiformes; family Dasyatidae; genus Hemitrygon; species Hemitrygon akajei. Next base: position 512,554 of record NW_027331960.1, on the reverse strand, counting down.
TGCGTCCACTGTGAGGGCGGTAGGGACGTCCATTCTGGGGTGCACTAGCTTCGCAGCGTTTGCCAAGGCATCTTTCATTTTAATGAAAGCGGCGGCGGACTCCTCGTCCCAGGTAATGTCTTTGCCCGGACCCGAGATCAGGGCGAACAGGGAGTGAATGATTTGGGCAGCTGAAGGGAGGAAGCGGTGGTAGAAATTTACCACACCCACGAATTCCTGAAGGCTTTTGATTGTGGTGGGCTGGGAGAAATGGCGGACCGCGTCTACCTTAGCGGGCAGAGGGATTGCCCCGTCTGTAGTGATCCTGTGGCCCAGGAAGTCGATGGTGTCGAGCCCGAACTGACATTTGGCCGGGTTGATTTTCAGGCCGTATTCACTCAGTCGGGCGTAGAGTTGACGGAGGTGGGACAGATGCTCCTGACGACTGCTGCTGGCTATGAGGATGTCGTCCAAATAGATGAAACCGAAGTCCAGGTCGCGTCCCACCGTGCCCATTAACCGTTGAAACGTCTGTGCGGCATTCTTCAGGCCGAACGGCATGCGGAGGAACTCAAAAAGACCGAAAGGGGTGATGAGTGCCGTTTTGGGGACGTCGCCTGGATGCATCGGGATTTGATGGTATCCCCGGACGAGGTCTACCTTGGAGAAGATCCGTGCGCCGTGCAGGTTTGCTGCAAAGTCCTGAATGTGTGGCACAGGGTATCGGTCCGGTGTTGTAGCCTCGTTCAGCCTGCGGTAGTCGCAGCATGGTCTCCAGCCCTCTGATGCTTTGGGCACCATGTGCAGGGGGGAGGCCCATGGGCTGTCGGACCGCCGTATGATCCCCAATTCCTAGATTCTCTTGAACTCCTCCTTCGCAATCGGAGATTGTCCGGGGGAAGCCTTCGAGCACGGGCGTGGAGGGTTGGTCCCTGTGTCGGGATGTGGTGCTGTACGCCGTGTCTGGGCATGGCTGCCTTGAACTGCGGTGCCAGAACCAATGGGAAATCCGCCAGGACTCTGGTGAAGTCGTTGTCCGACAGCGTGATGGAGTCTAGGTGTGGGGCTGGCAACTGGGCTTCACACAGGGAGAACGTTTGAAAGGTTTCGGCGTGGACCAGTCTCTGCCTCGGCAGGTCGACCAGCAGGCTGTGAGCTCGCAAAAAATCCGCGCCAGGAGCGGTTGGGCTACGGCAGCCAGTGTGAAGTCCCACGTGAACCGGCTGGAGCCGAACTGTAGCCTCACTGTACGGGTGCCGTAGGTCCTTACTGTGCTGCTGTTCGCGGCCCTCAGGGTGGGACCCGGTGCCCTGTTGCGGGTGTAGTAACTCGTCGGAGGTAAGACGCTGATCTCGGCTCTGCATGAATAGATGCGGCGTCGTTCATCTTCGGCCCAAATATCGTTTGGGCCGTCGGGGTCACCAGTTCTAGCGATGTGCTACACGCAGCGCTGAAATAACGACACGTAGTCGATGAGCTGCCGTTGCAAAAGAGATCTATTCGAACTTCGCGGCCTCGCTTTAAAGCCTTCCTTATCCCCCCCTCCCCGGGCGCGGATGCTGTAGAGGGCGCGTATGCACAGTCCTGTCCGGCGCGCGGGCTTTTCCCCTTGCTGCTGAAGCAGATTTGGCGCCCTTTTGGGACTGGCCTTTATGCCGGCGCGCTGGCTATTTGTGAGTCGGTTCGAGTGCACTAGGAAGTGGGTCGCCACAGTATGATTCTAACGATAGATTTTTTCTTAACTGTTCAACACTTAGAAGTTCTGCGATAGTTTAAAGTGTGAACGCACTGACAATGTAAAACATTGCACAAGGACTGGACATTTCTGAGTCCAGTTGAAAGAGAAACAGAGGTATTGCGTGCGTGAATGAACGGAAGTCAGTCGTGTGATTGTTAGCATCGTATCGAAAGTATGTTTGAATTAAACTGTTTTGTACCAAGAGGATCTCACTGTCTGCAAATGTCTGCTTCATTGGTTGATATAAATTTGCACGGACATGTGAATATCAGAGACTGCTTCTGTTTCCGAAATTGTGTGAAGTCTTAGTGTACGGGGGCCACAATAACCCATATCTGGTTTCCCTTCGTTACTTAGAATATTTTATAAGGATTTTCACTCTAGGAATTAACTGCTTATTCTATACACGCCAGTTACCAGCGACAGTTTTGAAGGAAGAATTGTTCGAGCTTAGATGTTGGTTTTGCTTTACCTGCGTATTCAGATGGTGTTCTTGTGTTTGTTTACTGTGGTATTGATTTCAGATAGAGACACGGATTCTACAGTGGCCACGTGAAATCTAAGTTAAATGGACCGAGATATGAGTGTATCTATTCCGGGTACGATGAACCCGCGGTAAATTGACATATGACAAATTCGTGTGTACTTGAATTGGAAATTTGAAATTCGCTTTCTGGGAGTCTGATTCATTTGGAAAGGAACAAAGGAAGCTGCTGGATGTTTTGAAATGCTGATCTTGAGTTGCAGGGTTCCATTGGAAAATAATTGTTCCTTTTTTTGTATTCGTAACATCTACCCTGTAATAAGTAATCCTGATTTCAGTTTAGATACCATGCAGTTTCTGTCCGAATACAGTAATTTGCATTCAAAACCAGCCCTAACTCAGTCAATTATCCACGTCCTGCGGGATGGTCAAATCAAAGTCTGTCTCTCAGAACACTATAATAGCTGCGTCTAGATATAGTTGTAAAGCGCACTAAAGATTATAGCTTCCTTGCGGAACATGTCTGGCCACTGTCCTCCAGGCAGAATACACTCCATCCACTCCATCGGCGATACCTCGGTTAGCCAGTTCTGAATCTATGCAGCCAGATTTCAATAGATCCCAGGCCACCTGACTTTCTGAAAGTGTGCAACATCGGGAACCCAGTCTATACACCATATCGACTCTTCTGCTTCATCTACCGATTTTTCAATTCTTTCACTTCTATTTTTCACTTATTATGGCTCATAAGGGACACAAACCCATGCTGACTATCCCTAATCAGAATACGTTTCTCCATAAACTCCGTCTCTACGAAGCCTCTCCAATACTTTGCCCACTACTGACCGAAGACTCACTGGCTTGTAATTCTGGAGACTATCTCTATTACATTTCTTGAACAAAGAAAAAACATTTGCCATTCTCCAGTCCTCCCGTACTACTTCTGTGGCCAGCGATGACACAAGTATTATGTCCAAAAGCGCAGCAATATCTGCACTCGTTTTCTCTAATTACCTGAATTACATCCCTTCTAGCACCGGGGAATGGATACTTTTCATGTTTTCACAGTTTCTAGCTCGTAATTCGAAGCGTCTGTATGTCCCAGCACACCTTTCCACCCCCCCCCCCCCCACCCGCTGTACCCACATCCATCAAGGTCTCACTCACTGGTGAACACTGAGGCAAGGTATCATAAAGGACCTTCACTGCCTCCTTGAAATCCAGACACACACTTCATCTTTCATCACTGCTCTCCCCCACACTCTCTCCTGTCATACCTCTGCTTTTCACCTACCTTACAGCGGCTCTCCCATGCCTTCTCATTTTAAATCTTCTGAGTCCATTGTTAAATCTCTCCTGGCTACATTGTGACTTTCCATAGTCATGCCTGACCCTTTCTTCCAAAACCTTAAGTATATTTCTTTCTTCTTCTTGAAAAGTTGCTCCATATCTCTTCTTAACCAGTGTTACTTTACGGAGCCATCCGTTCCCCGCCTCAAGGAAACAGACCAAAGCAGATCAAGTCCTCCATTAGCAGTCTTCATATTTCTCTTGTGCATTTGAAGGAACAAATCACATCCCTAATTCGGCTCCCACGTTCCTACCCAATAGTATCAATTAAGTACATTCCATATTGTCTGCTGGTAACCAGTGTAGGATATGACGAATAGCTGTGCTCCACCATTCTGAAATGCTGACACGCAGACAGATCAGTTTCCTGACCCATTGCAGTTTCTAGTATTAGCTCAAGATTGAATTTTCACGAGTCTGCTTGCCCGATACTTGTGCCAGGTCTCCTTCCCGTACGCAACTGAGGAATTCTGTCACACCTAAACCTTTTAAACAGAGGTATTACCGTTGAATATCAGTGAAGTTTAAGTTGCCTGCGACAACAGCCGTGTTAATATAAGCACCTGTGCAAAATCTATGTTCCGATCTGTCACTGTCTTTGTGTTTTGTTTCTGTTTTCCTGATAGGAGCTCTATACAGAGCAGTCTGAAACGAGTGTTTGTTCCCTTCCTACTTCTGAGTTCCACTCACAGTCTATTAACATGCAATCACACCACAAGTGTCATTCCTTTCCGCAGCTGTGAGGCTATCAAACTCTCCCTGTGTTTAAAAGGCTTTCCCTTTGCTCTCTTTTACCCGACTATGAGCACGTTGAAACATCAGAACCCAGAAAAGTCCGGATGTCATCCCTCCCCTTGTGATTGAATTGACTTTATTTCTTACATCCTTCACATACCTGAGGAATAAAATTTTCAGGTTACGTCTCCGGCTAAATGTGCAATCCTAGTAATTTATAACAATTTATAATAAATACAATAGTCAATATTACATTAAAATCACTCAGATCAGTATGAGTTAATCAGTTTGATGGCCTGATGGATGACGCTATGGCGCAGCCTATTGGTCCTGGCTTTTTTGCTGCGGTACCGTTTCCAGGATGATTGTCAAGTCTCTGTGATAGTTTTGAATTTATTCATTTCTGGATGACCAGGCACAAGATAGTTGGAATTTATGCCATAATTGCAAAACCTAATTTATTCCAAAAGTTTTATTCTAAAACTCTCGCTGAATTGCAATTGGACTGGGCGTTATCTACACAGATGACCTTTTAGCGTTAAAACATGCTTCACTCCATTCTTCAGCTCTTGCCTGAATTTCCTCTGTGCCAGTGTATAGATACAAGTATTGGTGCACACACTGAGAGTTTGCAACATGTACGCAGATTGTTGCAGTATATAGACCGGGGTAGTCAAATATCTGTCCAGGTAATAGTAATTTTCCGTTTGCCATTTCAGGGAACGAACTGCATACGGAATCCAAAGTGATATGAAATTAGCTGAAATTGCAAACAACAAAATCATCGATTTTCTGCGGTTTTCCACCTCGGTATCCTTCTGATTATCGCTGCTCTTCCGAAGCCCTCTGCGGACTCTATTTGCCGCAATTATATGTCTGACTGATAACCCATTAAAGATAACAATTAAGCCGATTGGTAGCAACGGTGTTAAAATGCGATCGAGTAATTCGAATCCTTTCCACACGGGTAAAGTAGCGTATTCATCTGTGAGGGTGCAACGCCACGGTATGTTGTCAATAATAACGTAAGGTTCAACACTAAAGTAAAACGGGACACTTTTCCCGCAGCTCAGTATAACCACGGTCACCATAACCACCATTGCTGTTCTCTCAGTGCAGTATCGTTTCCCAAGCTTTCGACAACATATTGCGATGAAACGATCGAAGGTAAAACTGACCGTAAACCAAACAGAACATTCCAACGTCACAACAAATAATACACCTGTCACTGCGCATACAGGAGTGATGAGCAGGAATCTACAATAAATGTAGATATTGTTGGTCTGTTCCACTAAAGCGACAACTATAACCGCCATCAGATCCGCTGTTGCCATTCCAACCAGGTAACGGGTGATGCATTTGGAGAGTCCGCACTTTCCCCGAGAAAGGATCACAATCGCCGTTAAATTAACTGCAAGAAATTTGGAGAAAGAAATAAAAATCAGCACAGAATTATCGTTAGCTGCAAATGTCTGAATGCCCACCATTTTCCAATGCTACGCAGGGTACGGTTATTTTTTTTTTTTTTTTTTTTTGTTTTGCTTTGGAAGTGAAAAGCAGAAATTCAATTTGTGTGGAAACTGTCCGTGCACCCCGGCTGGACAATAATTGACAGAATTAGCAGTGGCTTGGTGATTTTCCAACAGATTAGAGCCCGGCAACTGCTTTCCACGTCACGTACCCGTGATGGTCGATCGCTCCATAAACAATTTCCATTTTGAGGAGTATTAGCCAAAGGGTTTATGTGTAGTGAAATCATGAGATTTAATGCATTAGTTATAATTTAACGTTTTATGGAAGAACAGACCTGAGTGTCGATATTCGACTGGCCGGTCAGTTGAAAAATTTTCTGATCTGGAAAAACGACCATGATCTGCTAAGGAACCTAAGCAAGGTGAAACTGTGGATCTATGGCAATATTGGCACAAAGGTAATTGACAAAAGAAATCAAAAGCATCAATTACAAACAATATGGATGTTGAATAACAAAACTATTAAGTGCTTGAATCCTCAATTTTAGAAAAACATTTCAGACGAAGGTAGCATCTGTGCTCAGTAAAAGTCCAAACAGTGCAATTGAAGAAAAGCCAGATGACGACGGTACCATACATAGATTGACCAACTCCAGTGTCTTACCAGGGACACCGATCGCTACAATTGTAGGATAGAAAACGCCCGCGATGTAGTAAATCGCTGGATATTCCATATTCTGTCAGAAGCAGCATTCGTTTGCAGCGAACGATCCAGATGATCATATGGATTAGTGGCAGGTTTTACAGAGTTATAAGGAATTCAGAGTAATTCCACTGAGACAGTTAGTGTGGTTATGACATCTGTCGCATGAGCGACAGCCAGCTACAGAAACAGTTATATTAAAATGTTTTATCAGTCTGTAACCTGGCCATGAATTTGTATTCCCAAGGGATGTTACAAGTTATTAACCTTTAAACAAAGGATAATACGAACGTTACCAATGTACTTTCCAAGACATTTAGCGTTAGCTGGTGAACTGGGACATTTTCTGATCAGTGTTGTTTCTAACGTAGACAATCATCCTGAGCAATCAACATGGACAATCAAATTCAAACAGATTTATTTTGTCTCATTCAACGGAACACGTTCACTGCTGATATTGAGGGCGGCAGGTGAAATAGGGTAGAATTGATTGAGGGGAAAGATAGGATCATTTTTACTGTCACTTGTTTTAGTCATTTCGAGTCATTTGAATGACAAAAGTCACAGTAACAGCTGATGATTTGTATCACAATGAAACCCGTTGTATGTATGTTCTTTTGACCATATAAAAGAGATAGAGAGTAATATTCCAGGGAACTTTGATAATAAAAGTTACGCGCCCATACGAATTTAGATGAGGCTTGTGCAGGGATTGATGAACGTTCGTTTCTCGATTAGCAGAGAGTGGATGTTTGATTATTTGACTCTGACAAGTGTACTGCACGGAGTAGTGCTAGTCCCATTGTTTTATTAATTATCATGTATGTTAATGACTGAGATGTCAATGTAGAAAACTGAATCAGAAGAATAGCGGACGACTCCTAATTTGGAGGCGTTGTTCCAGCCAGGAAATCTACCCATGCTTGTAGCTTGATGTTGACTGGCTACGAAATGGGCTGAAAAATGGCAGATGGCATTTAATACGAACAGGTGTAAGATGGTCTGCGTTGTGAGGAAAGATGCAACAGGTTTCGACACATATATTGAACACGTGGACTTTAATGTGCAGCATTTAAAAAGAGACGTTGTGATACAGATCGATAATTCCAGGCAGTCGGCGTCAAGGGCAGATTGGCTCGTATTGAGCTCTGATCACAGTGGCCTTCACAATCAGATCACTGAGTACACGAGTTGGGACGTTATGTTGAAGATGTACAACACGTTGGTGAAGCCGTAGATAGAAGATCGTGGGCTGTTCTGGCCACCTACCTACGGTTTAGAAATATCAATAAGCTTCAAAATGTCCAGCGATAATTTGAAAGGAAGAGTTCGGGAAATGAACAAGGTGAATGCACGCAGATTTTCCACATCCAGTGTCTATACTATAGACACTAAAGGGAGGGTGCGTGGATACTGGGGGGGGGGGGATGGGTGGATTGCAGAGGCGATTTACAAGGGTGTTGCATGGAATAGAGTCGTAAATCAGGAGAGCAGCTTGAGTGCACTTGATCTTTTCGTCTTGTAGTGACAGGGGATGAGAGGTGACCTGAAAGAGGTGTATAAGATGAAGAGAGTCATTAATCGCCTGGATAATCAGAGATTTTTTTCCCCCAGGGTCGAAACGGCTAACATAAGAGGGCATAGTTTTAAAGTGCTTGCAAATAGGTACAGAGGTGAAACGAGGCGTACGTTTTTAACACAGACAGCGTTGTGTGCATGGAATGCAGTGCGGGCGGCTGTGGTGGCAGCGGATAAAATAGGGTCTTTAGGAATCTTTTCGACAGGCATAGGGAGCTTATTAAACCAGAGGGCTATGCGCTCGGGAAAGTCCAGAGAGTTTCTAGGGTAGGTTACATATCTGGCACAATATTGTTGACCGATGGGCCTGTAATATACTGTAGATTTCTATGTTCTATGTTCTGTTCTTTGAGTGTATCTACAACTAGAGTTCATCGGCTTGGGGAGAACTTTGAAATATGCAAGAAAATTCTATGTAGTAGAACTTATTCACTCAGAGGGTCGAGCGAGTGTGGAAGGAACTGCAAGCGGAACTGGTAGATCGGCTTGAATTGTATCATTTCAGTGAAAGTTGTTGATGAGAGTGGGACAGAAGGTGCAGATATATAAGGCGGGGTGGACGATCACAGAGAGATGACTGAAATGAACGGAAGTGCCTATTTCTCTGTGGTAGTAACCTGTGACTTTACGACTATCTGCGTTAGATTTCCCCATTCACTGTCCTCTCTGCTCCGTCAGCAATCTAAGTATGTGCAGAACAGAGAGTGTGTTCAAGCACACCTCTCAAGGTCATTTCCTTCTGTTTTATAGTACAAACTACTCTGTGCGTATTGTGGAAGTCGTACCGATGAACGGCCCTCGGGATATTGGAAATACCAAGACTCGCCATTCTACTTACAGTGTTGAACTTGTACCAATGTGCAGCCTTCAGTTGACTGGAGAGAGTGTCACGTCTATCGAGGATCTAGTATCAATGGAGGGTGACTCGCTTCTCTGTATCCATTGTGGAACTGGTATCGATGCGCGATGTGTGGAACTGGTATCATCACTATGGGCTGACTCACAACTCTTTATGCATTGTGGAACTGGTATCGATGCGCGATGTGTGGAACTGGTATCATCACTATGGGCTGACTCACAACTCTTTATGCATTGTGGAACTGGTATCGATGCGCGATGTGTGGACTGGTGTCATCACTATGGGCTGACTCACCACTCTTTATGCATTGTGGAACTGGTATCGATGCGCGATGTGTGGAACTGGTATCATCACTATGGGCTGACTCGCCACTCTATATGCATTGTGGAACTCGTGCTTTTGCGTGGCCCTTGGCTTCTTTGAGAATATCTCAGCGCTGATAACACGTTTATACCTCTTACACTTTGAATACGGTTTGTGACGCTGACTGTGCCAGTCTCACCGTGTGATTCACCTGTTCTTGTAAATTCTGTAAGTAACTCGAAAACAGTTGCCATTTGTTGCGAAAGCAATTCATTTCAAGACTTACTCCGCCATTTCATTGCCCACTGCGCCATTTATAAATACATCCTGTTCATTGATCAATACATTAACGTCGTACTAGTTTTGTTGATTTCTGCAATATTTGTGCTGCTAACAAGGGGTTATTTATTACCTGTCTACAATTGATCCTCCGCTTGCAATGATTAACTTCTCTTTTATAGGATTTCAATCTTTCAAATGGCGAATGGGAAGAGATGGAGAATAACAGTGACGTGCGGAGATATATTTCTCGGTAAAGCAGGTCTCTGACCCACACGGAGATATTGAGATAGCGAGATCCCCTGTGGTTATTGGTCCAGACGCTGGAGGTGCTGCCTGGACAATCACTGAACACGGTTCACACTGCAGAATAAAATGTGATGAAGCGTGGTCCCTTGCTGGATGGCATCAACATTCCTGTTGATATACTGAAGATGTAAGTGTGGAGTATTCCATCATGCTCTTGTTCCGTGTCATCTGTGGACATAAAGAAGGATATTTTAGGAGGCGAGTCACAGAGCAAATCTCCAACGGGAATCTCTGCATCCTGTTGCAAGGCAGTTTGAAATTCATTTTGCCAATCTACCTGGGATTCACTGGGTTCCATTCTCATAGACGGCCGCAGATCCGTCTGGATAGGAACAACGGGAAATGTTTACATGTTCATTCGCTAATGAAAAAAACAGTCATTTTAAAAGGTGAATGCGAAGTGGCAATGCAGTACCGGAATCTATACTGGGTCTCACCAATGTGGAATGAGAGCGGACGTGTAAATGCAGGTGTGTCACTTGTAACGTTTGCAGTGATAAGTGCCAGGAGATTAGTAAGCAGGTTTCTGGACAAAGGAGTGAATGATACCTGCAGAAACCGCAGAAGACGCTGGTGGCCGTATAGGAAATGGTATCGTCTAAAGATCCCGTTGTGAACGGAGGAAGTTACGGAGGCAGAATGCTGGAAGGGTGTTAGGTAACAACATGAAGATCTCTTTTTTTCCCCTAGCTATGACGCTTGAGGAAACTGTAAGGGTAAATTCTCCAGAAATTGAGACATTCAATATCGACAAATAGTCACCTGTTTCAAGGTGATAACGTCGTTCAGTCAATCGAAGCTCGGGTGAATGCTGTTAAATTCATACAATGAACCGCGCAAAGAACGATGTTTATTATCTGAAGTAAATAAGAATGTAGGACACTGCACTAGATTTCAGGCGTGTGAGGATGGTTTTTCAGCATCTGCAATGGTAGGTTTCTAAGTGCACGGGCCGACGACATGTTTCTGTGCTAGAAAGTGTTGTTCTGCCAAATCCGCTACAAAATTCTAGATACTGTCTTTCCGGTGAATACATGCTGTCACTGTCATCCTGAAAGTGTTGATTTTGTACTGGTCAAATAAATATCGTAAACATTTGTTATGCTAAATATCACCAGCTACAACCAGCACTGAGTTACTAACAGCTCAGTGAAACGTGAGTTTTCCACCAGCAGGAACACACATACATTTAGTTCATTTTACCTCCTTAGAAACTCCCTGTCGTTAACAGACAGCCATTGTGCTCTGCCAAAGATCACATTTGATACTTATTAGTGTACATTATATATGCTATGAAAGTTACTAATTATTAATATTTCTCAAATTAGTAGCTCAAGATTCGTGCCAAAATGAAATCTGCAAGACCCCGAATTTTATAACGTTGTACACAGTAACTTATTTGCACCTCTGGTTGCGGGTTTGTCGTACTCTACCAAGAGGCAACTTCACCACTTTTAGTCCTCTCCTGACATCCAGCTCTTACCACTGGCTCCGAGTAACTGTTTGCATCCGGGAATGGCAACCCCTGGTATGGCGCTTCTACAGCATGACTAAACTAGGTGAGGGTAGCCGGCAAACCTGAATCCCTGTGAGCTAGGAATTTGCTTACCCCAGCATGTGAAGCTACTTTCCGGACTGGGTAGATGGGATCAACTACAAGATCCAGCACCCAAGCAACGCTTTATGAAGAGCGAAGGGTAAAACAAGGCACAAAAGGCGTCATGGTTACCCATTGCAGCCGAGGAAGTCTCCAATCTCGGCACTCATTCCTGTCATTGGACCAGGAGTTTAGAGGCCGAGAGAGTAGAACTGCCCCAGTGCAACGACCTTTTCACAATGAAGTTCTTCGTCAAAAGTTAGGTGATCACCGGAAATAACGGACATCGAACACCGACAAAAAGTAAATAAAAAGGATTGAGAAATAAAACAAAAACCAAATCTGCTAAGACATAACGCATTGATATTCTGCCAGGATTTTACCTTGCAGGATTTTCACAATCATTACAAGTGTATACCAGTTTTCCAGTTATAATTCAGCATATTCCGTAGAAAATGTAACCACAGCTATTTCAAAGAAAGAAAGTTTCAGTTTATCGCCATTTGGCGCATATAAGTAAATATTTAGGCTCATAAGTAGATAGATAGATAGATAGATAGATTGGGAAGGATTATATTTACGAGACGGGTAATTTGATTCCCTTTCTGGGCTTTGAGGAGAAACTGGAGTAATTTCCCTCCTTCCATGGACCCATAATTGCAATGAACAGGACTCTCACAGGTCTACATGCACATCACTGACCACACGGGGTTATCAATGCTTACTCTGACATGCCAACGACCACATGGACAATGTCACTGCTTGTCCAGATCTCTCAAATCTGCAATGTTATTATCACATTTCATTCAATCCCACGATCTCTAACACAGAGAAGATGACTGCTTATTCAAACCATCTGCACGAATACTGGTAAATTCATTGTTTGTCCAACCCCATGATGAACACAGCGGAGACAATATGTATGACGATAAAGCCATGTCAATATCCCTCTTGATAAATCTATGCCTTTTAGCACAATCACGCTGTTAGCGATAATGCCCTGCAATCAATGATCACAATGTAACTGCATATCAGAACATATTGGTTATGTATTTATTTGTCAATGCCCACTCCCTTGCAGCAAATAAAATGCTAATAACACAGAAATTACAAACTTCAGAATCAATACCTCAAATGTGTAATCATTAATGGCATTTATAGATGTGGACAGGATTTCCGTGCAACTTATCATTCAGTGGAGTGGGTTGCACGGTCAATGCACTAACGAGTGTCCGAAAGATCAGTGGACATAAACATATAGAATCTCGGCTTTTGTTGATATTTTTGTGTTCATATCAGGTGTGACACACTGGATAAGGAGAAATGTTCACCCATTGGTAATCCTGGGCCATCACTGCCCATAGTAATAACAATGGTGTCTTTGCAGACTTCCCAGAGACAAACAGTTTCGAGAATCTTTTACTAACGGACATTGATTTAAAGTGACGACAGAAAATTAATAGGAAGTGGAGGGAACACTTTGACCAGTTAAGTGGGTAAGTATATGCAAAGAGGTACCCGAGGATGTGTTTGAGGTATAGACTTGCACAACGTTTAAAATGTATTTGGACAGTCCATGGATAGGAATGCTTTAACGGCGTAAGATCCTCAGGGGGAAAAATGAGGACAGCTTAGATGGCACAGACCGCTTGGACCGCCGTTTCTACATCAGTTGCTAAGACTGTTTACATTAAGAAATGGAGCATTAATACCTTCTGCGATTCTGTACCTGAGTTGTGCTTTATTTCCGATTTCGGGCACCTGCGGCAGTTGGATTTCTGTCATCTTTTTTGAAGGACAAATTATGCAAAATCACAACGTTTACAATTGAGGCTATTTGCTTGACAATATACGCAAAGTCAGTTTGAAGCACGGAACTGATGATCTGGATAAAACGTGTCCTCACACCCTACTTCTTGGCATCCAAGGGAGCAGCATCAGGTCCCGTATTCCAGAATTTTTTTTCTTTTGTACCCCTGCAGTGTTGGGTCATGTACGGGTTCTGTTGTAAAGAAAATATTTTAAAATCCATTTCTTTTTCCTTTCTGATTCAACAGCTGCATGTATTTACAATGAAATAACGCACCCTGGAAGGGTTGAACTCCGTAAAAAAATAATCAGGACATGCAATCTACTGACCAGCCAGTTCAAGTAAATCAGGGAAAGATAGCTTGTAAAGAATACCTATCGGGCATTCAGTGATCTGACCCAGTGAATACTGGAGGGAACCCACTTGCCGACAGCTAAACTCGCAAAAGCACATTTGTGTTAACGCCACTGCTACCAGTTTTCTGTACGCATTTCAGACATAACAAGTAAACACAATTAAAACATAACAAGTAAACACAAATGTGATTTTTGACAATTTGTCTATTTCCTTTAAAGAAGAAAAACGACATATTGCGTTCTTCCTTTAATTACAACTTTATTCTCCGTTAAATATGATCGTATCTGCCATGCGACGGTTTCATTCATGTTCTGAGAAGTTTTGTGTGTAATTCAAAAATATCTAATAACAGGAGCATTTATCCTCAGATTTTGCGCCACTGCTGTTCAAATCAAGGGTAAATATTTCACGTCATTTCATGGAAAATAATTCACGTCATTGCACGGGTGGCTATAATATCACTGGAGAAATATCTTCTCTATTTAACACGCTTGCCGTTCAATCTGTCCGGAAATGCAGAGGAGGCTATAGCCAAAATCGGAGCAGCGGAGCGGATTCACAGGGGAACGATAACTTCCACAACAGATCGCAAAATAATATAGGAGTATAATAACAGAAGCCAAAAAACATGGGACAAGGGAAATTAAACGTCATTTGCAACAAGGTTATCGTTATGCAGGTCGAGTGAAAGCCAGGAACTGGTTTAGGCCAACTGTTCGATGAGTGAACAAGGATGGTGTTTGAGATCTGGGGTTAAGTAGGCCTAGTTCATGTGTATGGAACGAGTGGCAAGTGAATTAGTGAATTCTATCTGCAGGTTGGAGACAGGATACGTCAACGTGAGAAGGCCTGACTGAAACCCTACCACCATCACCCTCCAAATCCGGTCCGCGACTGCCTCTGCCGATCCGGATGGGTCCAGTAGAACTCATTGATAAACGATTGATCCAGGGTGTTGTTACAAAGGAGTGGGTTACTGGTTTGGCAAACGAGAAATAAGACACTGATTACTAAAAGCTCATTAATCACTTACGTACCAACAGCAAGAACTGCGGCAATCTTAGCATTAGAAACTTAGATCCCTGTTTCTTGGAGAACATTCCCTCCATCTGTATGCATTTCAACCTGTCCCAATAATTAGGAATATTTCATGGGATTTTGAATTGATACTGGATGCCATGTTGTTGCTTTAAAAGTTATCTTTGTTATTTTGTGTATTTGTTTTCATATTTCTGTATATATGATAAAGTTTAGGTATCTCTTGGTGGCCGGAAAACCGCGAAGAGGATTCCGGAATTACAGTAATGTGAATTCTCGTTATCTGGACATTGTGAGCAGAAGACAATCCATAATATGGCTCTTCATTCTGCCGGACACTTTCATGTTACTCAGTCTAACATCATCTGGGAATCATTTTGTTCCCTTTTTCGCCATGTATTCAGGTCCAAATTATTATTCCCCGCAGATATCATTGTCCAAATCGGAAATCTGCTCACGCACATCAGTTCCTGTGCAAACATCGGTATTTAAGAATTTACCCACACTAACTTCAGAAAAGAAGCAAAGACTTGATAATGTCTCCTTGCAGGATTATTCTGACATTGAACATGAAAAAGGTTAGTCAAACCAGATCATTGTGTCTCCGGTGGGTTTTCGCTCCATTTCCTGCCCGCTGTTAAAACTTGCACCATGCTATCAGGAATCCCGAGTGCATTGAGTAAAAATTTGCAACATCTGAACAAGGTGAATAATGCCCACCTGGATAATTGCATAATCTGTGCATCGAGTGATTATACTTAGTTTAATGTAAGAGGAAAAAAAAAGTTTTAATGAGCAGAATTTAAGGGAGATGAATCCTAAAGCAAAACTTTCATAGGGGATCATTATCAGAATCAGAAGTCAGAGTTCAGAAGAATGTACGCAGACGTGTGTTTTACCTTAGTTTCTTGGTAAACGCATCTCCGTATGATTATGACGACGATTGGTAGCCTACTTCCAAACATCTCCTGCCAGCATAAAACAGAAACAATACAGCTCCACTGTCGCGGCACCCCTTCCGTATTTATGAACAGACAGAATGCTCAATGTCAGGCATGATACTGACATGAGGATATAATATGCACTGCGAGTTTTCAGCTTCAAATATGAATTAAGGGCAGCTGGAGCTAAAAGACAAATTTCGAAGTTTCGTAAAGAGAATGGGGTGTTAGTAAGTAACCATGAAGACATTAATAATATTTTTCAGGACTTTTGTTCTGATCTTTATAAATCACAATTTCCTGCAGATTCATCTAAAATAAATGTTTTTTTTAATATAAGATTAAATTTCCTGAACTTACTGTTATAGATCAACAGATGCTTGCTGCTCCAATTACTGAGCATGAAATTCAGAAAGCTATGTTATCAATGCAATCAGGTAAAGCTCCTGGATTTGATGGCTTTTCGGTAGGATTTTCCAAAAAGAAGAAGATATAAAAATACTTTCTGCATATCTTTTGGAAATATTTCATGAAACTTTTGAAAAGGGTAATTTATCACCTTATTTTCATGAAGCATGTTTCCTTAATCCTTAAGAAAGATAAAGATCCTACTGAATGTTCATCATATTGACCTATTTCGTTATTAAATGAGGACGCAAAAATTCTCTCCAAGATAATGGCTAACTGTTTGGAAAATATTTTAACTAAAATTACTTCTAAGAATCAAAAAGGCTATATTAAAAGCCGTTACACTTTCTCCACTGTTCGGAGACTGATGGACATTATATATTCATCACTATCTGAAACCCCAAAGTGTTATTTCTCTTGAGGCAGATAAGGCATTTGATAGAGTTGAGTGCAAATATCTGTTTAAGGTATTAGCAAAATTGGGCTTTGGTAATAATTTTAACAGGTGGATTTAAATGATCTATAAGCATCCTATTGCTACTCTTATTGCGAATAATCTTCGGTCCTCTTTTTTCACTTTCACGAGGTACTGGACAGGGATGCACATTAATCCCTTTTTTATTTAATCTTTTACTGGAGCCTTTGGCCATAGCACTTCGTGAAGCTCAAAATATTCCTGGTATCTCTATACATGGGAATATACATAAGATTTCTCTTTACGCAGACTATCTTTTGGTTTATATTTCGAACCCTAAATAATCTATTCCTAATCAGCTCGAAATACTAAATGATTTTGGAAAATTTTCAGGATGTAAACTAAACTTTAATGAAAGTTAATTGTTTCCAATAAATGCTTCTGTTTTCATATATAGCAATATTCCATTTAGAGTTGTTAATTCTTTTAAATATTTAGGTATTATAATTACTAAAGAAACATAAAGATTTTTATAAAGCTGATGTTGTTCCTTTAATGGACTTTATGAAACAATTATTTTAAAGATGGAACCCACTTACCCTTTCTCTAATAGGTCGTATCCATGCCGTGAAAATGATGATTTTACCGAGATTTTGATATATTTTTCAAAATATACCTATCATTTTAACTAAAAATAAAGATCAAATTGACTGTATTATTTCATCCTTTATTTGGAAAAATAAAAGACCAAGAATTAGTATGTATCGTTTACAACAATCTAAAAAAGGTGGTGGACTTACACTTCCTAATTTGAAATTATATTATTGGGCTCTTACTATTCGACAAATATGTTTTTGGCTATACTGGTTCGACAAGTGCCAAAAGCCGGCTTGGATTGATTTAGAATTAAAATTTATCAAACAATTTATTTTAACCTCATTATTAGTAGCTCTATTAACATTAAAATTCTCTAAAATTCCAAATTCAACTCTCTACCCTGTTATTAAACAGTCCTTCCGGATTTGGTTTCAATTTCGCAATTTTTGAAATTTTAAACATTTTAAATTTTCTAGCTGTCTATATCGATTTTTTTATTTAAACCTTCAATAACTGATCCCATTTTGCTATTATGGAGAAATAAGGGGATCTGTTTATTTGCAGATTTATTTTGTGATGGTCGATTGATGACATTTGAAGAGTTAATTAGCAAATATTCTCTTTCTCATGCAGACATTTTGAAGTAATTTCAGGTTAGACACTTTTTACAAAAAATCTTATCTAAGTTTCCATATATGGAAGAATCTGATTTGATGGATACTATTTTGAATATGAATCCTATAGTAAGAGGTTTATTGATTTTTACTTCAAAAGGATAACCTCCCACTAAAAATGTAACAAAATTGGGAGAGAGAACTTAATATGATCATTGTTAACGAAGATTGGTTGCATTTTCGGAAAATGATCGATTCTTCTTTGATATTTGTCAATTACTGTTTAATTTAATTTAAAATTGTTCACCGTTCTTATTTAAAAAAGGAGAGACTATCTAAAATATTTCCTAACATAGAAAATTACGGCGATAGGTGTAAAACTGAAGTAGACACTTTGTGTCATATATTCTGGTCATGTCCTTCATTAAAAACTTTTTGTAAATCTTTATTTTCTACAAATTCTAAAGATACGAAGATTAATTTACAACCTAATACATTAACTGTTCTATTTGGAATCGCATCGTATTCAGGGTATTTCATGTTCAGACCAACAGGTAATTACGTGTGTTACATTGTTGGCAAGAAAAACTACTTTATTAAAATGGAAAGATACCCCTGTCCTTAAATTAATTCAATGGGTTTCTCGTAATGTTATGTCTTAGTTTAGAAAAAAAACGGAAGTAGAACTTTTGATACTCAATTTGATTTTGAGTGAAGATGGGGCTCTTTTGCCAAATATTATCATTTAATTTACATTATTTTATATGGTTTCCTTCCAATTCTATTTTATATAAACATGAACTGGCGGTTAATGAGTCTTCTTTATATATATATATGGTAAATCGTATTGCTCCGGGAGTTGATTCCTATATTTTTTCTCTTTTTCTTTCTCTTGTAGTTAGTGGGATTTAACTTTTTTATTAAGTTGTCGTTCACTTTTTTCATTCTTTTCTTTATAATATTTTTCATTATCATATATTATCCTTTTTTGATATTTTTTCAGCTTTATGAATTGTATATATATATATATATATATATCAACTTGAAGTGTTGCATCATTTCATAGCTGTAGAAGATTATGTATCAATAAAAAGATTCTTTAAATGAAAATGAATACAAGATGTTTGAACTTATCCTGTGTTTCACGACAGGATATGAATGCTTGAAAATATCTATTTCGTTGAATGGAATGAATTTCCAAGAACTGATGTGAATTTTACATTGCGGGTTTCTTTCCAAAGTTACATGAAGTGTTAGTGTATGTAGGGCCGCAACCACCCTGATCTTCTTTTCTTCTACTCTATGGAACATTTGATAAGGAATATCACTCTGCTCATTCTGTATAGGTCAGTTACAAACAACAGTTTTGACGGCAGACATGTGAAAG
Organism: Hemitrygon akajei; assembly: GCF_048418815.1. Classification (NCBI taxonomy): domain Eukaryota; kingdom Metazoa; phylum Chordata; class Chondrichthyes; order Myliobatiformes; family Dasyatidae; genus Hemitrygon; species Hemitrygon akajei. The sequence goes on along the minus strand of NW_027331960.1, from coordinate 493,601 downwards.
CTTGGATGTTTGTTCTGCCTTACATCCACATTTAGATTGTGCTATTTTTTGTCTGCTTTGATATAGATTTCAGAGGGAGGTGTAGATTTCACACCGGCCATGTTGAATCATGGTTAAAGGGATCACGATATGGGTGTGTCCGGGTACGATAAACCCACTGTTCGAAGGTAAATTGACGTTAAGACAAATTCATGTGTACTCGAATTTGGAATTCGATATGGTGTTGGTTCGTTTGCAGAACACTACAAGATGATTCTGGAGTCTTTGAGAAATTCCAGGTTTGCTTTGGAGAAGATTGATTCGATGTCATTGTAGCATCTGCCCTGTAATATGCAGAGGGGAGTTCGGATTACTTAACAAGCAGATCCATTCTGAAATTCATCAATAACTGTTCGCAACAATCCGTCCTTCCAGATCTGACAACTATATCGGATTCTTTCGGTGTGGCAACCCCCACATTAGAGAGACCCAATGGCGATTCGGTCACCGCCTTGATGAATACTGTACCATTGCTTCGCATTCACCTTCTAAAATCGATGCCTTTTGTGAACGAAAATGTTAACAATTCCTAGTATTTCTATGGAAATGGTCTGTGGTCGGTCTATAATAACGAAGCCCACTGAATTCCAGATATTGACTTTCAAACTGCCTTGAAAAAACAGGCCAAAATTCATACGTGCTCGGTGATTAGCCTTTAAAAATATTCTTTCTTTCCACACATGCAACGCAACAAGAATATGGGGAATACTTAACACCTACGGTAAAATAAATCTTCAGCAAGTCGATAGCAGTTTGGATGCCTTCTGTAAAACGAAACACACTTCATCATATTTCACTCTGCAGTGTGTTTTGGTGTGTGATGCTCCTCCGGACATCCAGCGTCCGGAACAACAACCACGATCGCAGTGAAACTCGCCACCTCAGAGTTCCAGGGCGAGTTCGAAACAGGTTTTGCGGAGAAATATATCTCCGTCCGTCATTGTTCTTCCCTACGTCTTCACATTCGCAACTTGAAAGACTGCAATCCTGCAAAAGAGAAGTTAATCCTTGCCATCGGCCGAGCAATTGGGGACCGATAATAAATGATTCCTTGTAAAGAGCGCAAGTATCGCTGAAATGAACAAGCAAGTATCGCTGAAATGAACAAAACCAGTATGAGCTTTGATGTATTGATTAATGAACCCGATTGATTGATTACTGACCGTGCTAACAATAAAATGGCGTCATAGGAATAGAAGTGAACTATTGTCGCAAATAATGGCAGCGTTTACGATTTAAGGATAAATATAATTCACAGCAAAACTTTAATCCAATGTGAGAGTGGCGCAGTCTGCCTCACAAATGATATTCGAAGTGTTAGAAAGGAAAACGTGTTGTCAATGCTGAGATACACTCAAACGAGTCGAGAGCCACACATCGATACCAGATCCAAGATGGATAAGGAGAGGCGAGTCATCCTCCAGTGAGCGGTGGGCCGGACATCGATACCAGTTCCACGATAGATACACGTGTGAGGCTTTCTCCAGGCAGCCGAGGGCTGCAGATTGATACAAGTTCCACACTGGATGTAGAGTGGCGAGACTTCTTTTTCCAATAAGCCGAGGGCCGCTCATCGGTGCGAGTTCCACAGTAGGCACAGAGCAGTTTGTACTACAAAAACATAAAGAAATTAGATTGAAAGGTGAGCTAGAACGCACCTTCTATTCTGCACAAAGAAATTGGTGACGTTGTGGAAAATGAGAAGACACTGAATGGAGAAATGTGACGGAGATAGTCATGGAGTCATAGATTACTACTACAGAGAAATAGGCTAACACTCCCATCCAGATAACACCCTGTGATCTTCCTTGTACACTCGCTCGACATCTGAGTGAATAGGCTTCACATTTTCCATGTTTTACTTTTCATCACAAACACTTCAGTCTACGTCTAGATACCCTCAGAGGACGGGGAAAATCTCCGGAAATTCACCTTGTCTGTAACCCCCAGCAATCTGTATTCTTCTGCAAAATCTTCATTCATTTTCCTGCTCTCAAAGGAATAAATAAATTATTTAACCTATTTAATCTGTCCCTCTTGTAATCAGTGTCCGAACTCTTCCTTTGAAATTATCTCTGCACACTTTGAAGCTTATTGACATTTCAAAACTCTTGGTAGGTGGCCGGAGTAGCTCACGATGTTCTATCTACGGCCTCACCAATGTGTTGTACAGCTTCTACGTAACGTCCCAACTCCTGTTCTCCGTGATCCGGCTGCGAAGGTCAATGTGATTAGAGCTCAATTCGAAACGATCTGCCTATGATGCCGCTTTCCTGGAAATATCGATCTGTATTCTCATGTCTCTTTTTAAATACTGCACACGAAATTCTGGAAAATATGTGCGTTTTAAGCTATTGTACCTTTCTTCGCAACGCAGACCATCTCACAGTTGCCTGTATTAAATGACATCAGCCATTTTCAGCCCACTTCCTAGCCGGTCAACAACAAGCTACAAGCTTGGATAGAGTTCCTGGCTGGAACAACGCCCCCAACCTAGTAGACGTCCACAATTCTTCTGATTCAGTTTTCTAACATCGACATATAAATCATTAACTTTCATGATAAATAACAACGGGCCGAACACCAATCTCTGCAGTAGACTTGTCAGAGTCACAGAATCAACGATCCACTCTCTGATAATCTAGATAAGAACGTTTATCAATTGTCCACAAGCCGCAGCTAAATTCGTGTTGGCGCGTAACCTTTTATTATCAATGGTCCCTGCGATAATCATCTAAATCGCGTTGATATACACGGAAGAACATGCAAACAACGTGTTTCATTGTGATACATGTCATCAGGTGATACTGTGACCTTCATCAATCAAATGACTCAAAATGACTGGAGCAAGCGACAGAAAAACTGATCCCATCTTCCTCTTCGATAAATTGGGCCCCATTTCACCTGCCGAGCTAATGTCTAATGTCCGGCCCTGAACGGCAGAAGCGAATGTGCTCTGATGAATGTGGCAAATTATATTTGTTTGAACTTCATTGTTCATGTTGTTTGTTCAGGATGATTGTCTATGCTAGAAACAAAACTGGTCAGTAAATGTCCCATTTCACATTTCAGCAGCTGACGTCAGATTTCCTGGAAAGCACATTGGCAACGTTCATATTATCTTTTGCTTAAAATGTAATAACTTGTAACATCCCGTGGGGAGCCGAATTCATGGCACGCTGACAGAGTGAGAAAAAAAAACACTTTAATGTCAGTGTTTGTGTAGCTGGTTGTCCCTCTTGCGACTGATGTGACAATCACACTAATTGCCTCAGTGGAATTGCTCTGAATTGCATATAACTCTGTAAAACCGATCACCGGCCTATATGAGCAGTTCGAATGTCCCATATAACTCAACATTGCCTCTGACGGAATATGGGATATCCAGCGATTTTCTACATCGCGGGCGTTTTCTATCCTACAATTGTAGCAACCGCTATCCCTGGTAAGGTACTGGAGAGGGTCACTATATGTACGGTGTAGTCTGCATCTTGCTTTTGTTCCGCTGCACTGTTTGTACTTTTACTGATCACAGATGCTACTTTCGTCTGAGATGTGTTTGCAAAATTGAGGATTCAAGCATCTGATAGTTTTGTAATTCATATTCCCTACTGTTTCTACCTGATGCTTTTTATTTCTTTTGTAAATTACTTCGGTGCCGATATTGCCATATTTCCATAGTTTCACCACGCTCGGCTTTCTGAACGGACAGTGGTTGCTTTTCCAGATCGGAAGCTATTTCAACTGCCCGACCAGTCGAATGTCGACACTCTGGTCTGTTCTTCCATAAATCACTAAATTATAACAAATGCATGACATTTCATGATTTCACTACAAATAATCCCTTCAGCAATTTCACCACAATAATGGAAATGGTGTTGCTTATGGAGAGATCGAACTTCACCGGTGATGAGTCGTGGAAATCAGATGCACGGCTCTAAACTGTCGGTAAGTGGCCAACCTACTGTTAATTCTGTCCATTGTTGTCCAGCCGCAGTGCACGGGCAGAGTCTGGACAAATTGAATTTCTGCTTTACACTTCCAAATTTAAAAAAAAATCATATTCTGCATTGCTATGTAAAAACGGTGTTCAATCAGACATTTTCATCTAACCATAATTCGGTGATGATTTTTTTTCTCTCTCTGAATTTCTTGTAGTTAATTTAACGGCGATTGTAATCCTATCTCGGGGAAAGTGCGGACTCTCCAAATGTATCACCCGTTACCTGGTTGGAATGGCAACAGCGGATATGATGGCGGTTATAGTTTTTGCTTTACTGGATCAGACCAACAGTATCTACAATTATTCCCGATACCTGCTCATCACTCCTGTATGCGCTCTGACACTTGTATTTCATATTGTGACGAGAGACTGTTCTGTTTGGTTTACGGTCAGTTTTACCTTCGATCGTTTCATCGCCATATGTTGTCGAAAGCTCGGGGAACGATACTGCACTGAGAGAACAGCAACTGTGGTTATGGTGACCGTGTTTTTAGTGAGTTGCGGGAGAAGTGTCCCGTTTTACTTTGTTCTTGAACCTTACGTCATCATTGACAGCATACCGTGGCGTTGCGTCCACACACATGAATACGCTACTTTACCCGTGTGGAAAGGAGTCGAATTACTGGATAGCATTTTAACTCCGTTGCTACCAATCGGCTTAATTCTAGTGTTCAATGGGTTAACAGTAAGACATATAATTGCGGCAAATAGAGTCCGCAGAGGTCTTCGGAGGAGCAGCGATAAACAGAAAGATACCGAGGTGGAAAATCGCAGAAAATCGATGATTTTGTTGTTTGCAATTTCAGCTAATTTCATATTATTTTGGATACCCTATATAGCTCATTCGCTGAAATGGCAAACGGAAAATTACTATTACCAGGACAGATATTTGAGTTCCCCGGTATATATACTACAGCAATTTGCGGCAATTTTGCAATTTCTGAGTATGTGCACCAATACTTGTATCTATACACTGACACAGAGAAAATTCAGACAAGAGCTGAAGAATGGAATGAAGTATGTTTTCACGTTAAATGGGCGTCTGTGTAGATAACGCCCACTCCAATTGCAATTCAGATGAGTTTTTGAATAAAACAGTTTAAAAAATCTGTAGGTTTGGCAAATATTGCATAAATTCAAGCAATCATGTGCCTGGGCATCCTGAACTAAATAAATTCCAAACTATCGCAGTGATTTGACGAAAATGTGGGGAACGTTACCGCAAAATAAAAGCCAGGATGAACAGGCTCCAGGGCAGCTTCAGCCACCAGGAGTGTTTTTCTATGTTACATTGCCTGTTCTATTTATCATAATTTATTATAAATTACTAGGCTTGCACATTGCACATTTAGACGGAGACGTAACCTAACGATTTTTATTCCTCGTCAGTGTGAAGGAAATAAAGTCAATTCAATCTGAAGGGGAGGGATGATTTACGGTATTTAAGAGGTTCAGATTTTTGAGAATGCTCACAGTGTGGTAAAAGAGAGTAATGGGAAAACCTTTTAAACGCAAGGAAATTGTGATTGTATCACAGCTGAGGAAATTGGGGGACACTGTACTGAGGTTGTATGTCAATAGACTGTGAGTAGAACTCACTACTATGAAGGGAACAAACACACGTGTGAGATATTCTGAGCAGAAATCGCATTACAAACGAAAACAACACACAATGAGAGTGACAGATCGAGAGATAGATTTTGCACAGGTGCATGTACACTATTAAAACGACTGCTGTCACAGGCAACTTGAAGTTCATTGATTTTCATCGGCAAATCTTCTGTTTAAAAAGTTTAGAGTTGACAGGATTTCTCAGTTGTGTACAGGAAGGAGACCTGGCCGAAGTAACGCGCTGGCAGACTAGTGAACAGTTCATCCTGTGCTAATACTGGAGAGTGAAATGGGTCAGGTAACTGATCTCTCCGCGTGTCGGCATTTCAGAACGATAGAGCACAGCTATTCGACATACCTTACACTGGTATAGCAGCAGAAAATGTGGAATGCTCTTTATTGATACTATTCGGTAGGCACGTGGGAGCCGAATAACGGAAGAGATTTGTTCCATCAAATGCACAGGGGAAATATGGAGATTGTTGATGGAGTACTTGACTGAGGTTCAGCATTAGCTTCTTTCATTGAGGTGGGGATCGGATGGCTCGTAAAGTAACTCTGGTTGATAAGCGTTATTTAACACCTCTTCAAGTTGAAAAAAGAATATACCCAAGGGTTTAGGTGAAAGGATCAGGCAAGGCTATGGAAAGCCACATTGGAGCGGGGGGTGGGGGGGGGGGGTTGTGGTATTTTAAAAAATGGGCTGAGAAGAATTAAAAGGAGACATGAGATGGTATGTGTGACTCGCATTATGGTAGGTGAAAAACAGGATGATGACGGCACAGAGAGTGGGATAGATAAGATATAAAAGAGGAAACATGGCTCTGTAGTGCAAGGAGGCGGTGAAAGTCCTTTCTGATACTTTGCGTCGGTATACACCAGTGAGGGAGATCGTGATGAATGTGGATACAGCGACAAAAGGCAGGTTTGCTCAGACATGCAGATGCTCAGAATTAAGAGCTGGAAAGTGGGAATACATGAATATAAACCATTTTCCGCTGCGGGAAGGTATGCAATCCAGGTAATTAGAGAAAGCGAGCGGAGATATTGCTGCGCGTTCGGACATGACGTTTGCTTCATCACTGGCCGCAGAAGTAGTACAGGAGGATTGGAGATTGGCAAATGTTATTTCTTTGTTCAAGAAATGTAATAGGCAGAGTGTTAAGAATTACAGGCCAGTGAGTCTTCGGTCAGTAGAGGGCAAGTTATTATAGAGCCTTGTTAGAGACAAAATTTACCGAGAAACATATTCTAGTTGGTGATAGTCAGAATGGTTTTGTGTCCTTTATGAGCCAGTAGAAAATGTATGAAAAAGTTAAAAGCAGGCAGATGTAGCAGAAGAAACTATATGGGATATAATAATTGTGTAAACTACTGGACTGGGGACCCTATGGTGTACACTTTCAAAAAATCATTTGGCCTGGGATCTAGTGAAACCTGACTGCATAGATTGAGAACTGGCTAAGCAAGGAAGGCCAATGATGCAGTGGATGGATTGTATTCATCTGGAGGACAGCGGCTAGTGATGTTCTGCAAGGAAGGTATAATCATTAGTACACTTTACACTACATTACTACACTATATAGACTCTGCTCTAATAGTGTTCTGAGTGACAGGCTTTAGATTGACCATTCTGCAGGACTTGATAATTCACTGTGTTAGGGCTGATTTTGAAAGCAAACTACTAAATTCGGACTGAAACCACATGGTATCTAAACTGAAATCGCGTATACTTATTACAGGACTGAAGCTGCGTGCTATCTAAACTGAAATGATGTTTACTTATGAAAGGCAAATGGTACAGTTACATCGAAATATTTTATTTTCCAATGATCCCTGCAACTGAACATCAGCATTTCAAAACATCCAATAGCATCCTTTGTTTCTTTCAAATGAACCAGCCTCCCGGAAAGCTAACATCAAATTTCCAATTCAAGTAAACACCAAGTTGTTTTATGTCAATTTACTTTTGAACAGCGGCTTGATCGTACCCGGAATAGATACAGTTATAGCTCGATTTATTTAACGTGGATTTTACATGGCTAGTGTAGAATCCGTGTCTCCCTCTGAATTCAATACCGCAGTAAACAAAGAAACACAAGAACGCACTCGGAATACAATAATCTAAGCTCCAGCGTTTCTTCCTTCAAACCTGTCGCTGGTAACTGTCGTATATAGAATAAACAGTTCAACCCTAGCGCGAAAATACTTACCAATTAATCTAAAGAACAAAGGGAAACCAGATATGGTTGATTGCGGACCCATACACAGAGACTTTATGGAATTTCGGAAAAGGAAGCGGTCTCTGATAGAGTGTTCCTGCATATTTATTTCAACCAAGAAGCGGACATTTTCAGACAGCAAGATCCTCTTGTTAAAGAAAAGATTAATTCAAATATCTCGTCACTACAATATTAACAATCACACGATTGTCTACAGTTCATTCACACACGCATTCCCTCTGTTTCTCTTTCAACTGAACTCAGAAATATCTAGATCTTGTGCAATATTTTGCATTCTCAGTGCGTTCCCACGTTAAACTATCCCAGAACTCTGAAGTATTGAACAGTTAACAAATAGTCTATAATTAGAATCATACAACATTTAAGAAATCCTTTCGAGTCTAAAGCAAATGGACGCTGGAAGTTATGATTCCTCCGCAAATTATTATGCAACATATCTAAAATATGACGTAACGACGTCACCAAATCTCCAACGACTTAAAAGTTTCCTCGCCTCCAATCACGGAGTAAAGATAGGTTTGAGATTAAATGAACAATTTGTTGTATGTTATGTTTAATAATCCCTATCACCACCGTTAAAGTAACAGATTCCTGCACAGTACTGATTCCTTGGCCACACGCGACACGCCCCCACCCACCCCAACCGGAAGTATGGTCTTCACTGCCTTAATGATGGAGTGAAGGTATATTCGTTTAGTGTGTTACCTTCCCTATAATCGGAGGGAGGAGTTTAGATGATGCCGCCTAACGGAGACTCGTTTGCTGGCATATTCTGATTCAGCTATATTTCTATCTTTAATATCTCTTCTTTCTTTTCTGAGCTCGTTTTAAGGCCGTGGCCTGTGTTTACTCGGCATAGAAACATATGAAACTATGAAAGGGATGGATAAGATAGAGGCAGGAAAGTTGACTCCACTGGTAGATGAAACCAGAACTCGGAGACATAACCTCAAAATACGCAATGTACATTTTGGACAGAGATAAGGAGGAAATGTTTTCCCAGAGAGTGGTGAATCAGCAGAATTTTCTGCCCAAATGAACAACTCAGGCTGCCTCAGGAAATATATTTAAGACATGTTCAGGCAGCGTTTAGCAATGTAGGGGAATTAAGGGTTAAGGGGTCATGCGGTCCGCTGCACCTTCTGAAGTCAACAACCAATTCCTTCACCTTGCTGACGTTGAGGGATAGGTCATTGTCTTCGCACCATACCACCAGGTTCTTAATTTCCTCTCTGTACTCAGACTCATCATTAGCCAATAAGAACTGTGTGTTTACTTACAAGGAGAGAGCTTTGTCACAGAGCAATGACACTTCCGGAGTTCACACGCGCGCGCGGGCGCGCGCACACACACACACACACACACACACACACACACACACACACACACACACACACACACACACACACACACACACACAACACAAGCAAATGTGCCTGTCCCATTTCGTGTGGTGGGGGAGGCGGTTTGAATGTCGGTGAACTTTTCCTTTTTGAAGGGATGGGGGTTTGGGTTCGATTCTTTTTACTTTGAGTTAATTTCCATAAGACCATAAGACATAGGAACAGAAGTATGTCAATCGCGCCATTGAGTCTGATCCACCATTCCATCTTCAGGAGCACATATAAATAATTTCACCTGCCAAAAAAAAACTTTCTTTATTAGAGAACCATTGTGCTCTAGCGATTTTAGAGTAAGAACTGGCACTTTTATGGATCTAATTGTTCAACTTATAAAAACAACTAATATTTACTATATTTAAAAATAAGCAGCTCAAATTTCATGCCAAAATTAAACCTCCAAGTTCCTTTATTTAGCATGTTATATTAACAAAAAGAAGAAAAAACAGCGTTTGTAATATTTTCTGGACAAAATCTGTTGCGAAATGATGCGATGAATAATAAAAAAAACAAAATTTTTCTCACGTGTTTTTCTGAAGTGCATTGTAACTGATGCGCTAGAGGACGTGCTCACACCATTTGAGGTTGTGGAGTTTTCCTGTGTGTATAGAAACCAATCAATTCAATCACAAGACACAACGACAGGGAATACATTGAGAAAAAAAAAGTTGAATTTCCCCATGGGGATGAATAAAGTATCTATCTATCTAAACCATGGACAATGATGGAGTATCACTTGCGCAACAAACACTCAGATCGGCCGTTGAACTTTAACACGCAGACTACGGAAGTGTGCATCATACTGCAGGGTTTTCGGACCATAACGCTATGCTGAACTCTTAATTTACTCCAATATCAACCCAACAATTCCCTTTGTTTGCCTTTGATTCATGCGCCTATGTAGGAGTCTCTGCAATGTTCCTAATGTATCAGTCTCAGACAGCTCTCCTGGCTGGTCTGTGATAGGCCAGTTATAAAATTATTTATGTTTTAAATTTGCGAGTATGTTGTTCTGTGTAGCACCGAGAGTTCGTGAGTAGGATTTCGAGGGAAGCTTAAGTTTCACATTTGGAATATTCCAAAGTTTCACGTTGCAACACGCGGCTGATTGATGAACTACTCAGAATTTGGCGTTACAGCAACGTCACAGCGCAACCCCGAATATTCCGCTCGTCAGGGACATGCATGGTGGGCGGAAGGGTTTGCTCCTGTGTTGCAAGACACCGTGTCCTATATTACACCCATCAGTGCAGAGGAACGAGACGAATGGAGGAGAACGGACAGCGGATGATTAATAGATTGATATTACAAAGTGAACATGTCACCTGGACATGTTAGGTCATGGAACAGTAGAGCACAGGAACAAAACCTTTTACTCATTACTTCTGCGCTGAACACGAGACCGAATGAGACTAAACTGATGACTGTAGTTGATCCACCTCCGTTCATTCACTGAATGCTCATGTGCTTTGACTGAATCTCGAAGTTACATTTCAACAGACGGCAAACCTTTGACATAAACTCTCTTGTTGAAGTAAATATTTGAGAAGGCAAGAGAAAACACTGATAGATTAAAAAGATGGAGGCTCACTTAAAGATATCCCCGGAAGGGAGCAGGAAGGCCGGTGAGTTAGCCAAACTAGAATCAAGTTGGGTGGTGAGATGGAATACACATGTAGAGATGGGGATAACGGAGAAACCAGCAAACTGTAAACATATAGACTTAGTCCTGACACAGCAAAATGATCAGGAGTTAGCAAAGGTACAAAGAGGAGAGTATTCTGAACGGCTTGTGAAATATCGAGGGATACAGGCACGGAATTGGATTGTACTTGATAGCGGTAAATTTGAGGTGCGGAGTTGTGAAAGAAAGTAGGTTATGTATTGGCACCATGACATTTGTTGGCATCAAAGAGCAGATCTATGAGACAGTTGAAGAATTTGTGTTGGTAGCCAAAACTCCGAGGAGATGTACATTATTGTATGAATTGTTTGATTTGTGCCCAGTGAGAACCCAGATAAATCGGGTGGAAAATCAGTTTCAGGATACGTCCCGTAGAAGGACCATGTGTTAAATTCCAGGTTAATTCTATTGGATCTTCTCCTCCATCCTCTGGAGAACTGAAATATATTTTCGAGATAGTGGATGCGTTCACCAAGTGGAGAAAGCCTTTCCCAACCTGGTAATGAAAACCGCTGACGTTAGAGCCAGGATTTTATTGGACAGAGTTTCTACAGGTTGGGGATTGCAAAGCTCTCTGGAATCAGTCATCGTCCCCGCTACACCCACATGTGAAACTGTCTGGGGTAGAACACAGGTTGGTATCCCTTATCGACCACAATAGAATGCAATTGCTGAACGGATGAACAAAAAACAACACATTAAAGGCAATGTTATCTAAAATGAAACGGTTAGAATCTCTGTTTGGGCTAGATATATTACAGACCGAGTATGATGGCATTGGAATGGACAAATGCAAGCAGCAATTAATTGACTCTATTAAGGAGGTCCATTATGATGCCGCCCATAAAATGTGACAGAAGAAACAGCAGAACAAAGCTATTTCGAGGTGCGAACAAAACCGCGGGAGTCGGAAATAGGACAGAAGGCTAGGATCTCATTCCGTCAGCCAAGCCCCTTTACAGCTTCGCGATTTGTCGGGACATATGATTTCGTTGACAATGCAAGTCCATCAGTATATCGAATCCAGACCGCTCCAAACAAGTTGTGGTGGTAACATATTAACATATCCAAACCCCTTAGAGATAGTCAATGTGATCTAGTAGCTGAATGTCAGAAAATTTGTTGTCAAAGGGATGCTCTGGACCGAGGTGAGAAGATCCTCTTAGTCAGGTAAGTGACGGTGAATTGGATGAAGTAGCTGAGCAACCACTTTCCGATTGCCCCCGGAGGATGAAGATAATTCACATCTTTGCACTCGCCCGAGCCAAGGCGGAGAAAATGGAAGACAGAAATAGATGGTAGAACGTGTTTGTTATCTGGTCTTTTGGAAATAAAGTGGGGGATAATTGATCTGATATGAATGGATATTAACAAGGCGTTACGGTGAGTCATGGGAGGACCATTCATTATGTCAGAATGTTTAGTATCCAGGGATAGTTGGCTGGTGGATTCAGAACTGACTCCCACAGAAGGCAGCAGATAGTACTGGAAGGACCTCTTTCTCCCTGGATGTCGGTGGCCAGTGGAGTCCTGCAGAGATCCGTTCTGCGACCCCAGGATTGCTGTGTTTTTATGAATGATTTGCATGAGGAGGTGGAAGGGTGGTTTATTGTATTTTCAGTTATGCGAAGGTTGATGCAATTATGTAGAGTATAGAAGTTTGTCACTGATTGCCAACAGGACAGTGACAGGACGCAGAGCAGCGTTAAGCAGTTACAGATGGAGTTCAACACGGAAAGGTTCGAAGTGCTCCATTTTGGAAGGATGAATTTGAAGGCAGAGGCGATATTTTCTCGGGTTAACGGAGAGCCACACATTATTACGACTTCCACAATGGAAACAGAGTGACGAGACTTTCTACCAGAAACCGAGGCCCGCTCATCGCTACGAGTATCGCAATAGGCACGGAGCGGAGCGGTGCACTGCAGGAGCAGGAAGAAGTGTGATTGACAGTTGAGCTTGAACACTTCCGCTATTCTGCACTACTCATAGTAACAGCCTGGGAACCTGCGAACAGTTCACGGATTTCACTGGCTACTTTTGTTCCGAGAACGGATGGATAAATAGTGGTAGAACTGTGGCAGGCTTGAGAATATATTTAAAGTTAAATAGACTGCATCGCACGTCACGGGTATAGGGTATGAAGTCATTCACCGGCAGAGGTCAGGTCCCTGCCAAACGTCCCCATGTGTGCGCTGGAAAACATTGTTCTTCAAACTGTTCACAAGCCCTGGCTAATTTCCCGAAGACACGTGCCTCAGTTTGATCACAGGTCTCGGGAATATGGCTGTGGGTCTTTTACAGTGTTTGGAGGAATATGTGCAGTGTATTTTATAGTACCACATGTCAGCTGTTGCTGACTCACACTATTTCCATCACTCAGACCACCCGGAATGACTGGAACGAACGAACGAAAAGAAGAACGAATGTTCCCCTTTAATAAAGAAGTTTTCTCTATTTCACCTGCCAGAACAAACCCCTTCCCTTTAATTTCTGAAGCGAATGTGCTCCGTCAAATGCTACAAAATAAATTGATTTCAAGATATATATGCCTACTTTAAAAACAACACAGATATTAAAAAAAAAGATAAAATATATAGCTCAAGCAAGGTATCATGGAAAATAACATGGAATATTCGCATCATATTTTGTTTTAAATTAAATAGATTGCAATATCCCTTGAGGAGTCAAATTCATGACACGGGAACAGTGAGTCAAAATAGTTTAATTTAAGTGTTTGTGCAGTTTATTGTCACTAATATTCCTGTCGTCACAGCAACGCTAATTGCCTCAGTGGAATTGCTCGCACATCGATAAAAGTCAGCTAAACCGATCTGGTAATAGCTAAACGTTCCAGACAACGCTGCTTCTGACGGAATATGGAATTTCCGACGATTTACTACCTCGCAGCCATTTTCTATCCCGCAATTGTAGCGGTTGGTGTCCCCGGTAAGATTCTGGAACTGGTCACTTTATGTGCGGTGCGGACGTCTTGCTGTTACTCTGCTGCGGTATTTGCACTGTTCCTAAGCACAGATGCCACCATCGGCTGGAATGTGTTTCCGGAATGGAGGATACAAGTATTCAATGGTTTTATTTCCATTTTCCATACTTCGATCGCAGCGTTTTCTTCTTTTGTCTGTGAAGTCGGTGCCGGTATTGTCGCTGTTTCATAATTTCTCCTCGCTAGGCTTTCTGCAGTGATGCTAGTCTCTGCTTTTCCAGGCTCCAGTCTCTATCGGTGCAGGCGCTTCGACATTACAACAACGTGGCAGCTTATTTAAAAGACGGTCCAGTCTATTTTCGACACGTAGGTCTGTTCTTCTGTAAGTCAGTAAATGAGAACTCGTGTTGCATATCAATATGTTCCCTTCTTAAAGAGTGGAGTGAAATTTGCAATCTTCTAATCCTCTGGAATCATTCCAGAATCTAGCGACCTCTTTCGGAACCCTGGGGTGTAGACCATCTGGTCCAGATGACTTACTTACCATCCGACTTACAATCATATCACTGTACACCACTTTGTCACCGCTCCAAACAATCCCTTCAGCTATTCCACCTCTAATAATGGAAATGGTGTTGTTTACAGGAGATGGACTGCTCACCGGTACGTGAGTCGTGGAACTCGGATGCCGAGCTCTAAACTTTGGGGATGTCGGTAATCCACTGACACTCACATCCGTCATTGTCCTCCAGCCGGAGTGCAGAGACGGAGACCGCACACACTGGATTCCCGCTTTCCACTTCCAAACAGAACAACCTTGCATAGCATTGCAAGAATGGGGGCATTCAGGCAGCTGACCATGTTTATATTTTGTTTCTAAATTTCTTGTAGTTAACTTAATGGCGATTGTGATCCTTTCCCGGGGAAAATGCGGACTCTCCAAATGTATCACCCGTTACCTGGTTGGAATGGCAACAGCAGATCTGATGGTGGTTATCGTTGTTGCTTTAGTGGAACAGACAAACAATATCTACATTTATTCCAGATCCTTGCTCATCACTCCTGTATGCGCTCTGACACTTGTACTTGTGGCTGTGACGCGGGACTGTTCTGTTTGGTTTACGGTCAGTTTTACCTTAGATCGCTTCATCGCAATATGTTGCCGAAAGCTGCGGGAGCGATACTGCACCGAGAGAACAGCAACGGTGGTTATCGTGATCGTGGTTATAGTGAGTTGCGGGAGAGGTGTCCCGGTTTACTTTGCCCTTGAACCTTACGTCATCATTGACAACACGCCGTGGCGGTGCACCGGCACATATGAATACGCCACTTCACCCGTGTGGAGAGCATACGCATTACTGGACAGTATTTTAACACCAATGCTACCAATCGGATTAATTCTATTGTTTAACGGGTTAACCGTAAGACATATCGTTGTGGCAAATAGAGTCCGCAGAACGCTGCGGCACAGCAGCGATAATCAGAAAGATGCCGAGGTGGAAAAACGCAGAAAATCAATGATTTTGTTGTTTTCAATATCAGCTAATTTCATATTATTTTGGATGCCCTATGTAGCCCATTCCATGAAATGGCAAGTGCAAAACTATTTTTACGAGGACAGATATTTGAGTTCCCCGGTATACATCCTACAGCAATTCGGTTTCATGTTGCAAATTCTCAGCGTGTGCACCAATACATGTACCTATACACTGACACAGAGGAAATTCAGGGACGAGCTGAAGAATGGAATGAAGTATGTGTTTACATTGAATGGCCACCTGTGTAGATAACGCCCGTGTCTAATGGCAATTCAAAAAATAAAAATAGAAACATAGAAAACCCACAGCAAAATGCAGGCCCTTCGGCCAACAAAGTTGTACCGAACATGTCCCTACCTTAGAAATGATTAGTCTTCCCCATAGCGCACTATTTTTCTAAGCTCCATGTATCTATCTAAAAGTCCCTTAAAGGACAGATTCGTATCCGTCTCCACCACCGTTGCCGGCAGTCCATTCCACGCACTCACCAATCTCTGAATAAAAAACTTACCTCTGACATCTCCTCTGTAAGCACTTTCCAGCACCTTAATCTTGTGTCCTCTTGTGGCAACCATTTCAGTCCTGGAGAAAAAGCCCCAGACTATCCACACAAAGAATACTTCTCATCATCTTATACACTTCCATCAAGTCACCTCTTATCCTCTTTCGCTCCAAGGAGAAAACGCCTAGGTCACTCAACCTTTTTTCAGAAAGCATGCTCCCCAATTCAGGAAACATCCTTGTAAATCTCCTCTGCACCCTTTCTATGGCTTCCACACCCTTCCTGTAGTGAGGTGACCTGAAGTGAGAACAGTACTTCAAGTGTGGTCTGAGCAGGGACCTATATAGCTGCAACATTACCACTCGGCACCTAAATTCAATTCCACGATTAATGAAGGCTAATAAACCGAATGTCTTCTTAACCACTGAGTCAACCTCCGCAGAAGCTTTTAGCGTCCTATGGACTAGGACCACAGGATCCCTCTAATACTCCACACTGCCAAAAGTCTTACCATTAATACTATATTCAGCCCATCATATTTGACCTACCAAAATAAACCACTTCACATTCTCTGGGTTGAACTCCATCTCCACTTCTCAGTCCAGTTTTGCATCTTATCAATGTCCCGCTGTAACCTCTCACAGCCCTCCACACTATGCACAACACCTCCAATCTTTGTGTCATCAGCAACCTCCACTTCCTCATCCAGGGCATTTATAAAGATCACGAAGAGTAAGGGTCCCAGAACAAATCCTTGAGACAGATTCAGCGGAGTTTTCAAATAAAGCTGTTTTACTTTGAACTGGTTTGGCAAATATGTCATAAATTGAAACTATCATTTGACTGGTCATCAGGAAATTGCAGAATTTGCGGAAGATTGTTTACTTCATGCTTTTCAGGTAGGTATCAATACAAACGTCCGATGCTGTTGGCGTGATTTTTACGTTTGTTGAAGTATGTTCCAAACTATCAGTCACAATGGCAGGGATGGCTGCTGGACTTCCCGTGTTTTAGATGCTGGAACATGGACAGGGTCGGGTAACAGAGTGTAAAGGGAGTGCGACAGCAAATCAGGAATAGTATCGCAGATGTGGAAAGGGAGGACAACGTAGAGCGTTCGGTTTGTAATAGACTGTGAGAAGAACACAGGTACATGAGGCGGACTGGCGAAAAGTCCGTACCTGATCAAATATTGGAAAAGATAACGGGTCAGGTGACATAACTCTCCGCTGGTCAGCATTTCAGAACGATAGGACAGAACTCTGTGGTGCTACCTGGCAGGAGCTTCGGAACGTACATTGGGAAATGATGTACTCAGGGAAATGCGCAACAGGTATGTAGAGATTGTTTAGGGAGCACTGACATGGGGTTCAGTAAAGGTTTGCCCCATTGTCGCAGTGCAAGGCTGATAGTATAATGTAACCCTGGGTGACAAGAAAGTTGGAACAACTCGTCAAGAGGAAGAAAGAAAGAATCTTATGGTTTAGGGCGAAAGGATCGAATAGGTTTATGGACAGTCACAATGCAGACAGGAAAAAAATTAACAGCGGGCCTAGCAGAGGTAGAAAGGGACTTGAGAATGATTTGGCGAGTTGCTCTAAGGTAAGCAAAGAGCAGCGGGATGACCAGAGAAAATGTTGGCAGATCAGAGGTTAAAGAGGAAAATTGTGTTTGCAGTCAAGGAGGCATTGAAGCCTCTGACTGAATACATTGATGAATGTGAACACAGCGTCAAAAGGCTGATATGCTGGCACATGCTGCCGTTGAGAAACGGGATGCGCTGGAAACTTGGAAAACATTATGACAGGCGATTCCCCGGTGCGAGAAAGGATATTGTCCACGTAATTTTGGAAGGTGAGCGAAGATATTGCTGCGGTTTTGCACGGGATGTTTGTGTCTTCGCTGACCACGAAAGTAGAACTAGAAGACTTGGGGTGGCAAATACTATTCATTTGTTGATGAAAGATAATAGGGATACTCCTTCGAATTATAGACCCGTGAGTATTACATCCGTGGTGGGTAAACTACTGCAGAGGACTATTGTAAAGGGAATTTATAAGTAGTTGGAGAAACGGAGTCTGGCTACTGAGAGTCAGCATGACTTTTTGAGGGGCATGTTGCCCTTTATGAAACAGATTGGATTATTTGTAACAGTGAAAATCAAACAGAAGAATCAGGACAGTAGACGTGGGTGCATTAACGTTGGTCAATCATTTGATCAGTTCCTCATAGTGGACTCATTCCGAAAGTCAGGAGGCATGGGATCCGGGAAACCTGGCTGCGTGGATTCAGAATTGGCTTACTAACAGAAGGCAGATGATGTAGTAGATAGAGCTGGCTCCTTGTTCCGCAAAGGCGGTCGAAATTCCGTTACACTTTACAATTCTATTTGGACTCTGCGGCTACAAAGGAAAATGACCGATTTAATCTGACCATCTATTAGTAGCTGGATAATTTATGTAATTTGGGTTGAAGATGTAGGTCTGATCGCTGAGCTGCTGTCTGCATCAGCACGTGTTCTAAACGGACCTGCAATTTTCATATTACAGAGCAGATGATAGTTTTTGTAATTAGGGCTGACGACGTAGTCACATCGCTGATCTATTGATCACCGCCACGTTATGCAAATTGACCTGCCATTTATATGTTACAGGGCAGATACAATCTTTTCCAATGGAGCCCTAAAACTTAAAACCAGTATTTCGAAGTGTTCAGCAGCTGCTTCTGGTTCTGTTTAAAATGATCAGCCTTCCAAAATGCCAATTTCAAATTCTCAATTCAAGTACACACCAATTTATCCAAATACCAATTTACCTCTGAATCATGGTTTTATTGTATCGGGTGTAGATTGGCTTATAATTCGATGCATGTAACCCTGAATCCATACGACCGGTGTGGAGTCCGTGTCTCACTCTGAAGTCAATAATAAATGAAACATACAAAACGACACAAGCTAAAAACGCTGCATGAGCAAAGCAAACATCCGGGCTTTTACTTGTCCTCCTTCAAAACCACCGCAGGCAACTGGAGAATACAGAATAATCAACTTCCAAAGCAAACGGCCTCAGCACGTATTCTAAAGAATTTAGGAGACTAGGATGTAAAGAGCTGAGGCTCACGTACACCAGAACTTCACAGATTTTCGGAAAGATATTCAGTCGCCGAATTTCGCAGCAGTTCTCACAAGAAAACACAAATTTTCTATCACAGGTATGGTGAAAACGAAGATGAATTCAATCATCCCCCCAACACAAACTAAAGAAACGTATCATGCCAATAAAGTCATTTATGACCGTAATCTTTCTTTCTCTCTTTCAATTGAACTCAATAATGTCCACATCTCGTGCAATATTTTAAATCCGCAAAGCATTCATATTTTTTAAAATGCAGAAAATGGCATCTTCTTATTTTTTCAACAGTCAACGAAACATCTCCAATTGCAATCATACAACATTTATTGAAGCGTTTTCACTCCAAAACAAACAGAAGCAGAAAACAATGCATCGTTCACGAGTTAATATTCAACACAGTTAAAACATGACGTCTCCACAACTCAAAGCCTCCAACGACTTCCAGGATGTCTCAATTCCAGTTTCTGAGCAAGGACAGGATTCGGATTAAATTAACCCCTTGCTGTATGGTACCGGCGCGAATGATCCCCATTACTACCGATGAAGAACAAATTTGTTCACCGTACTAGGAACACCGTCACACCCACCTCTAGTCCGGAACAATTGTCTTTACGGTATTCCTGAGAGAGTGATGGTATATTCCTGTAATGTAATACTCCTTTTATCATCTCACATCTGCGCTTGCATCTTCTTGTGTTATAACCATCCACCTAACTCCGTCTTAATCCTTCAGTGTGTGCAAGGACAGAGGAATCGAACAGTATAAACGACTTTCTAGATTGGTCGGTTCTGTGAGACACTAAAGGTGTCTCAGCTATACATTAGACATTGTCACGAAACCACTGCACAGAAAGAGGGTCTTCATCCCGTCAGGTCTGTGAGGAATTATTTATACTGCCTACTCCCATCGACCTGCAACCGGACCAAGGCCATCCATATCCCTGTCATCCGCGTACTGATCCAATCACCTCTTAAACGTTGAACAAAATAGAACACAGAACATGGAGTAGTACAGTACATTACAGGCTCTTCGGCCCACAGTGTTGTGCGGACACTCAAACATTGCCTCCCATATAACCCCACAACTTAATTTCCTCCATATACCTGTCTAGTAGTCTCTTTAACTTCACTAGTGTATCTGCCTTTACCAATGACGCAGGCAGTGCATTCTACGCACCAAACACTCTCTGAGTGAAAAACCTTCCTCTAATATCCCCCTTGAACTTCCCTCCCCTTACCTTAAAGCCATGTCTTCTTGTACTGAGCAGTGGTGCCCTGGGGAACAGGGGCTGGCTGTCCACTCTGTCTAATCCTCTTAATATCTTGAACACCTCTATCATGTCTCCTCTCATCCTCCTTCTCTCCAAAGAGTAAAGACTTAATCTCTTAATCTCTGATCGTAATCCATACTCTCTAAGCCAGGCAGCATCCTGGTAAATCTCCTCTGTACCCTTTCCAACGCTTCCACATCCTTCCTATAGTGAAGTGACCAGAACTCCTAGTATGACCTAACCAGAGTTTCATCGAGCTGCATCATTAAATCGCGACTCTTAAACTTTATCCTTCGACTTACGAAAGCTAACACCCCATAAGCTTTCTTAACTATCCTATCTACCTGTGAGGCAACTTTCAGGGATCTGGCGACATGTACCTCCAGATCCCTCTGCTCCTCCACACTACCATTTACTTCCTGTCATTTACTTTGTTCTCTGTCTTGGAGTTTCTCCTTCCAAAGTGTACCACCTTACACTTCTCCGGGTTGAACCCCATCTGCCACTTCTCAGCCCACACCTGCATCGCATCAATGTCTCTCTGCTATCTTCGACAATCCTCTACACTATCTACAATACCACCAACTTTTGTGTCGTCTGCAAAGTTGGCAACCTACCCTTCCACCGCCACATACAGGTCGTTAATAAAAACTACGGAAAGTAGTGGTCTCAGAACAGATCCTTGGGGGATATCACTAGTCACAACCCTCCAATCTGAATGTACTCCCTCCACCACGACACTGTGCCTTCTGCAGGGAAGCCAATTCTGAATCCACCTGGCCATACTTCATTGGATCCCATGCCTTCTGACTTTCTGAATAAGTCTACTGTGTAGAACCTTGTCAAATGCCCTTCAAAAATCCATGTAGATGACATCCACTGCACTACCCTCATCTATATGCCTAGTGACCTCCTCAAATAACTCTATCAGGCTTGTTAGGCACGATCTGCCCTTCACAAAGCCATGCTGGCTGTCCCGGATCAGACCATGATTCTCTAAATGCCCATGGATTCTATTTTTAAGAATATTTTCCAACTGATTTCCTACCACAGACGTAAGGCTTACTGGTCTATTATTACTCGGACTATCCCTACTAGCTTTTTTGAACAAGGGGACAATAAAGGGGACAATATTCGCCTCCTCCCAATCATCCGGTACCATTCCCGTGGACAACGAGGACATAATGATCATAGCCAGAGGCTCACCAATCTCTTCCCTCACCTCGTGGAGTAGCCTGGGGAATATTCCATCAGGCCCCGGGGACTTATCCGTCTTAATGTATTTTAACAACTCCAACACCTCCTCTCCCTTAATATCAACATGCTCCAGAACATCAGCCTCACTTATATTCTCCTCACTGTCACCAAGTTCCCCCTCACTAGTAAATAACGAAGAGAAGTATTCATTGAGGACCTCGCTCATTTTCACAGCCTCCAGGCACATCTTCCCACTTCTATCTCTGATCGGTCCTACCTTCACTCCTGTCATCCTTTTGTTCTTCACATAATTGAAGAATGTCTTGGGGTTTTCCTTTACCCTACTCGCCAAGGCCTTCTCATGCCCGCTTTTTACTCTTCTCAGCCCCTTCTTATTCGTTTTTCTTGCTACCCTATATTGCTCAATAGACCCATCTGATCGTTGCTTCCTAAACCTCATGTATGCTTCCTTCTTCCACCTGACTAGATTTTCCACCTCACTTGAAAACCATGGTTCCTTCACCCTACCATTCTTTATCTTCCTCACCGGGACAAATTTATCCCTGACATGCTGCAAGAGATCCTTAGACATCGACCACATGTCCACAGTACATTTCCCTGCAAAACCATCATCCCAATTTACACCCGCAAGTTCTATCCTTATAGCCTCATAATTTTCCCTTCCCCAATAAAAAATTCCTGTCCTCTCTGATTCTACCCTTTTCCATGATGTTGATAAATGCAAGGGGCGGTGATCACTGTCCCCCAGAAGCACACCCACTGAGAGATCTGTGACCTGCCCCGGTTCATTACCTAATACTAGAACTAGTATGGCATTCCCCGAGGTCGGCCTGTCAACATACTGTGACAGGAATCCGTCCTGGAAAAACTTAACAAACTCTGCCCCATCTAAACCCTTGGAACTAATCAGGTGCCAATCAATATTAGTGAAGTTAAATTCACCCATGATAACAACCTTGTCATTTTTCCACTTTTCAAAAATCTGTCTCACAATCTGCTCCTCGGTATCTCTGTTGCTACCGGGGCGCCTATAGAATACCCCCAATAGAGTACTGCTCCCTTCCTGTTCCTGACTTCCATTCATACTGACGTAAATGAGGATCCTGCTGCATTACCCACCCTTTCTGTAGCTGTAATAGTATCACTGACCAGTAATGCCACCCCTCCTCCCTTCCCCACCCTCTATATCCCTTTTAACGCACTGAAATCCAGGAATATTGAGAATCAATTCCTGCCCTGGTGCTAGCCAGGTCTCTGTAATGGCAACGACATCATCATTCCATGTATGTATCCAAGCTCTCAGTTTATCACCTTTGTTTCTGATGCTTCTTGCATTGAAGTACAGACACTTTAGCTCTTCTACCTTGCTACCTTTACACCATTCTGCTTCCATTTCCTCAAAGCCTCTCTAAATGTTAGATCTGGCTTTACTCTATGCTCTTCTTTCACTGCTCCGGGTCCCATCCCCCTTGCACATTATTTTACACCCTCCCGAACCATGCTAGCAAACCAACCTACAAGGTTATTGCTCCCCCTCGAGTTCAGGTGCAACGCATCCAATCTGTACAGGTCCCACCTTCCCCAGAAGAGATCCTAATGGTCCAAAAATCTAAAACCCTGCCCCCTGCACCAACTCCTCAGACACGCAATCAACTGCCATCTCCTCCAATTCTTACCATCACTATCAGGTAGCACTGGCAGCAATCCCGGGAAAGCCATCCTTGAGGTCCTGTTCTTCAGACTTCTGCCTAGTTCCCAAAACTCACACATTAAAAACTCATCCCTCTTCCTGCCTATGTCGTTGGTGCCAACATGTATCACGACTTCTGGTTGCTTCCCTTCTCGTACAGGATGTTTTGCAGCCGGTCAGAGACATCCTGGACCCTGGCACCCGGGAGGAGTGACCAGATGGACAGATGTAACTATGTTTGAATTAATACAGAAAATTATATATATATATATATTATACGGCTATTGCTGAAATTGGATGCTTTGAATTAAAACGAAAGATTACATATGTCAGCACTTTATTCCCTAGCAGGTATATGACTGCAAGGAGATTTGATAGACGTATACAAAATGATGAGGCGTACAGAGAGTGTAAATGCAAACAAGCTTTCTCCACAGATGTTGGGCGAGAATACAACTAGATATCATGGGTGAAGGGTGAAATGTGAAATGTTTAAGGAGAATATGAGGGAAATTTCTTCACCCAGAGGGACGTCCGAGTGTAGAGAGTACTGCCGACTCAAAGGTGAATTGAGATTCCGATGTCAAATTTTAAGCGATGATTGGATAAGTACATGGATGCGAGAGACATGCATCGCCATGGTCCGGGTGCTGGTCGATGGGAGTAGGCAGTTTAAATAATTCTTCACGGGCCTGACGGACTGAAGACCTTATTTGTGTGCAGCAATTTCCTGTGGCTATCTGACTGTATGTCTGGGTTAGAACTTCAGTGTCTCACTGCACTGACCAAACTAGAAAGTCGCAAATACTGTGCTATCCCTCTGTCCTTGATCACACTGAAGCATGGAGACAAAGTAAAATCGATGGTTGTGGCATTAGAAGATGGAAGCTTAGAAAATTGTTTATTCTGCATTCTCCAATTGCCTGCGATGCTTTTGAAGGAAGACAAGCGTGAACCCGGATATTTGCTTTGCCATCGCTACGTTTTTAGTTTGTGTAGTTTTCTAGTTTTAATTTATTATTGATTTCAGAGGAAGACACGGATTCCACGCCGGCCATGTGGATTCAGGGTTAGATAGATTGCAATATGAGCGTATCTACACGCAGTAAGATAAAACCACGATTCACAGGTAAACTGGCATTCGGATAAATTGGTGTGCACTTGAATTGGGAATTTCGAATTGGCTGGATCCTTTACTAGCACCAGAAGCTGCAGCTGAACACTTTTTGAAATGCTGGTTTTAAGTTGTAGGGCTCCATTGGAAAATATTGCTTTGAAGTCAGTATGACATCTGCTCTGTAATATGTAAATTGCTGGTCAGTTTAGTTAACGTGACGGTGCAGTCAGTAGCTCAGCGATTTGGTTACGCCGTCAGCCCTAATTCCATAAATTAGCAACTGCCCTGTAATATGTAAATGACAGGTCAGCTTAGATATCCTGCTGGTTCAGTCAATATCTCAGCGATTTGCTTACGTCGTCAGAGGTAATTCCATTAATTGCCCAGCTCCTGCTGGGTGGTCAGATTAAAGTGGTTATTTCCCTCAACCCTATTTCTTAGATCACTGTAACGGAAGACTCCAAACATAGTTGTAAAGTGTACCGGAATTTCGATTGTCCTTGCGGAACACGGCTGCCCGCTGTCTTCCAGCCAGAATTCACACTATCTCCTACATCATCTGCTTTCTGTCAGTAAGCCAATTCGGAATCAACTCAGCCAGGTTTCCCCGGATTCCCTGCCTCCTGATTTTCTGAATGAGTCTGCTTTAAGGAACCGAACTGATAAAACGCCTGATCAAAATTAATACGCCCTTTGACTATCCTGATTCATCTGTTCGTTTCATTTTCACTTTTTCAAATAACTCAATCTGTCTCATAAAGGACAAGAAGCCATGTTGTCTCTTCCTAGCCAGACTACGTTTCTTCAAATACTCATAAATTCCTTCTTCAATATTCTTCTCCAGTAGTTTACATTCTACAGATATAAGACTCCCTGGTCTAAAATTCCAAGGAGTATCCCTATTACCTTTCTTCAACAAATGAATAACATTTTCCACCTCCAGTCATCTAGTTCTGCTTCTACTTCCGTGGGCAGAGAAGACACAAATATCCTGTCCAAAAGCTCAGCAATATCTTCGATCGCCTTCCAAAATTATCTGGACTGTATCCCTTCCGGTATATGATCTCGCATAATGATTTACAAGTTTCCAGCGCATCCTCTTTCTCAACGTCGGCATGATCTGGCGAATCAGCCTTTTTATGCTGTGTTCACATTCATCAATGTATTCAATAAGGAGCTTCACTGCCTCCTTGGACTCCGGACACAAGCTTTCCTCTGATCTGCCCACACACTCTCCACTCTCCTCCTGTTCTTCACAGGACAACTCGTCAAGGCCTTCTGAAGACACCTTCTAATTTTTCTAAGTCCGTTTTTAAACTCTTCCTTGTGTGCATGGTGACTCGCCGTAACCCTATCAGATCCTTTCTTCCTAAATCTTAAATATCTTTCTTTTTTCCTCTTGAATGGTCCCAATTTTGTTGTCTCCCACGGTTACTTTACCTACCATCCTTTCCCTGCATCAAAGAGACAAGCCTATACTGAATCCCATGTCAGTGCTCCCTCAACAATGTCCACATATCAGTTGCGCATTTCCCAATTTACCTTCCCAAGTTCGTGCCGGGTAGCACCATAATTCTCAAATCCCCAATTAAATGCATTGCATTCTCACTAGTTCTATACCAGTGCAAGGCAAATGTCTGAGAGTTTTGCCCTTACATTCTGAAATGTTGACCCGCGGAGTGATCTGTCGCCTGATCCGTTTCCTTTTCTTATATTAGATCCGATATGAACTGTTCGTTAGTGTTCCTTTCTTCATATAGTGACATGAATCCTTCCTGGACATAACTGAGAAATTATGCCATACAACATTATTTACCTCCTGGGGAGGTAAAGTTGCCAGTGCCAATAACAGGGCACATGGCCAGGTTCCGCTTCCCGATCGGTTCCTCACTGTTGCGTTTTTATTGTTAATCTGGTGGCGGCAGTATATAACACTCCAAATGGTACTCTATGTTTCAGTGTTCGTCTCACAGTCTAATAACAACCAAACGCTACACGTTGTCCTCCCTTTCTGCATCTGCGATACTATCCCTGATTTGCATGATTTACACTCCCTTTACACTCTTTTACACGACCCTGCCCATTTTTCAACATCTAAAAGCACGGGAAGTCCTGCAGCCATTCCTGCCCTTGTGACAGTCGAGTGTCTGTGATAGTTTGTAATATACTTGAACCAAAGTAACAGGCACGCCAGCAGCAGTGAATGTTTGTATCGCTACCTACAAGAACTGTATGAAGTCAGCGATCTTCCACCAATTCTGCAATTCCCGGCTGACCAGGCGGATGATTGTTTGAATTTATGAAATATTTGCGAAATCTGTTCATTGTAAAACGGCTTTATTTGAAAAACTCCGCTGAATTGCCATTACACGCGGGCGTTATCTACACAGATGGCCATTTAATGTAAACACATACTTCATTCCATTCTTCAGCTCTTCCCTGAATTTCTTTTGTGTCAGTGTATAGATACAAGTATTGGTGCACATGCTGAGAATTTGCAACATGTTCCCAAATTGTTGTAGGATGTATACGGGGGAACTCAAGTATTTGTCCTCGTAAAAATAATTTTGTACTTGCCATTTCAGGGAACAAGCTACATAGGGCATCCAAAGTAATATGAAATTAGCTGATATAGAAAACAACAAAATCATCGATTTTGTGCGTTTTTTCACCTCGGCATCTTTCTGATTGTCGCTGCTGTTCCGAAGCCTTCTGCGGACTCTATTTGCCACAACGATATGTCTTACAGTTAACCCGTTGAACGCCATGATTAAGCCGATTGGTAGCAATGGTGTTAAAATACTCTCCAGTAATTCGTATCCTTTCCACAGGGGTGAAGTAACGTATTCGTATGTAGTGGTGCATCGCCACGGCGTGTTGTCAATGATGACATAAGGTTCAATGGAAAAGTATAACGGAACACATCGCCCGCAGCTCACTAAAACCACGGTCACGATAAGCACCGTTGCTGTTCTCTCAGTGCAGTATCTCTCCCGCAGCTTTCGACAACATATTGCGATGAAACGATCGAAGGTAAAACTGACCGTAAACCAAACAGAACAGTCTGTCGTCACAGCCACAAGTACAAGTGTCAGAGCGCATACAGGAGTGATGAGCAGGGATTTGGAATAAATGTAGATACTGTTGGTCTGTTCCACTAAAACAAAAACTATAACCACCATCAGATCCGCTGTTGCCATTCCAACCAGGTAACGGGTGATGCATTTGGAGAGTCCGCATTTTCCTCGAGATAGGATCACAATAGCCGTTAAGTTAACTAAAAGAAATTGGAAAAATAGAAATATAAATAGAATAAATATAGATATTGTATGCCTGTTCCACTAAAGCAACAACAATCACAACCGTCAGATCCGCTGTTGCCGTTCCAACCAGGTAACGGGTGATGCATTTGGAGAGCCCGCATTTTCCCTGAGATAGGATCACAATGGCTGTTAAGTTAATTTCAAGAAATATGCAAACAAAATAGAAATATTGTCCGCAGCAATTCCCCGAATGCCCCCATTTTTTCCGATGCTATTCAGGATATGATTTATTTGGAAGTGAAAGGAGTGAATATAGTGTGTGAGGTCTCGGTCGCTGCACTCCGGCTGCAGGACAATGACGGACGAGAGTGTCAGTGGGCTCGTCACCTCCCCACAGTTTAAAGCGAGGCATCAGAGTTCCACGGCTCACGTACGGGAAAACAGTCGATCGCCACAGTAAACAACAGCATTTCCATTATTAGAGGTGAATGATCTGACAGGATTATTTGTAGTGGTGTCAAAGAGGAATCAATGAGGTGTAAAGAAGGAGTTCTCATTTACTTACTTACAGAAGCACAAACCTAATTGTCGAAAATAAACTGGACGATCATTTAAATAAGCTGCCACGTTGTTTTAAGGTCGAATTGTCTACACTGATCGAGACTCGGACCTAGAAAAGCAGAGACCAGCATAACTTCAGAGAGCCTAGCGAGGTGAAATTATGAAACATTGTCAATATTGGAACCAACGTAATTGACAAAAGAAAAAAAAATCGCTTCGATCAAAGTACGGAAAATGACGATGAAACAATCCTCTTAAATCCTCCATTCCGGAAACACGTTGCAGCCGACGGTAGCATCTGTGCTTAGTAACAGCGCGGATACCTCAGCAGAGTAACAGCAGGACGTCGGCATCGTACATAAAGTAACCAGCTCCGGCATCTTACCGGGGATACCACCCGCTACAAGTGTTGGATAGAAAATGGCCGCGATGTAGTAAATCGCCGGATATCCCATGTTCCGTCAGAAGCAGCGTTCAGTTGTACGGAACGTTTCAGCTGCTCAGATGGACTGGGGATCGGTTTAGCAGACTTTTATTGAGGTGAGAACAATTCCCTGAGGTAATTAGCGTGGCTATAACGTCAGGGACATTAATGACAACCAAATGCACAGACAATTACGTTAAACTATTTTACTCACTCTGTCACCGTGTCGTGAAATTGATTCCTCAAAGGATATAGCAATCCATTTGCTTTAAAACAAAATATGATGTGAATTTTCCATGTTATTTTCCATCATACCTGGCTTCAACAATTTAAATCGGATATTTTTATTTCTCCGTTGCTTTTAAAGTACACATTATCGAAGGGGAACATTCGTTCATTCTTTTCTTTCTTTCGTTCCAGTCATTCCGGGCGGTTTGAGTGATGTAATTGACAATGACAGCTAACATGTTTACAATAACACTGCACTTATATTCCTCCCAAAACTTTTAAAGATCCACAGCGATATTCCAGAGACCTGCGGTCAAAAAGGGAACGTGTCTTCGTGAAATTAGCGAGGACTGAGGACAGTTTGAAGAGCTATGTTTTTCAATGCACACATGGGCCGTTTGGGAGGAACCTGACCTCTACCAGTGAAAGCCTTGACCACCCCATTTTAGTGAGAATGTTAAATATATTGTCAAATCTGCCACAACTCTCCCATTATTTTTCCATCTATTCTCTGTTTGAACAAAAGTAATAATTAAATTCTGTGAACTATCCGCAGGTTCCCAGGCTGTTCTATTATTTGCCACGAAATTGTATATTTTTCTCTCTCCAGGTTCACTTTCAGGGATATTGCCTTTTCAGCGGCACTGTAATACGTGCAGAACAACGGATGTGTTCCAGCTCATCTTTCAATTACACTTCATTCTGCTCTTGCAGTACAGCACTCCCTACCTTTTGTGGCACTCGTAGCGATGACGGGCATCCCCTTATTGGAGAAAGTCTCACCCCTCTGTTTCCATTGCGGAATCGAATTAATGCGCGGCCCTCTATTGACTCGAGAAAGTATCACCTTTTCCTTCAAATTCATCCTTCCAAAGTGAATCACTTCGTACCTTTCCGTGTTTAACTCCATCTATAACTTCTCAGCGCTGCTCTGCGGACGGTCACTGTCCTGTTGGAAATCGGTGGCAACCGTCTCTACTCTCCATAATTGCACCAGCCTTCACATCACAGCAAATACAATAAACCACACTTCCACTTCCTTATCCGAATCATTCATAAAAACACTAAAAGCCTCGGGTCTCAGAACAGATCTCCGCAGTACTCCACTGGTCACCGACATCCAGGGAGAAAACGCTCCATCCACAACTGTCCATTGCCTTCTGAAGGCGTCAGCTGTGAAGCCACCAGCCAAATATCCCCTGTTACCAAACATTCTGACGTTATGAATGGTCCTACTAAAGCTAACTTCAACGCCTTGTATACACATCACCGTCAATTATCTGAAACATAAATCTAAGAGGATCATCTCATCTCGATCCAGGGCATCCCATTGACAACATACTTTCTGGAACTCAGCTACTAGACTACATTGACTATCTCCAAGGGGTTTGAATGGGTTAAATATGATTACAACCCAACTTGTTCGGAACGGTCTGGATTCAATATACTGATAGACTTACTATGTCTACAACGTCGTATGTCCCTACAGATCGCCAAGATGTAAGCGGGCTGGGCTGATATAATGAGGTCATAACCTTCTGTCCTAATTCCGACTCCCAATTTCGAGGTTCAGTTCGCACCTCGAAACAAGCTTTGTTCTGCTGTTTCTTCCGCCACATGTTATGGACGGCATCATAATGGGCCTCATTAATACAGTCAATTAATTGCTTCTTGCATTTGTCCTTTCCGATGCCATCATACTCGGTCTGTGATAAATCTAGCCCAAACAGGGATTCTAACCATTTCATTTTAGATAACATTGTCTTTAATGTGTTTTTTTTTCATCCGTTCAGCAATTCCATTCTATTGTGGCCAGTAAGGGATACCAACATGTGTTTTTAGCCCAGTGGGTTTCACATGTGGGTGTAGCGATCATGACTGATCCCAGACAGCATTGCAATACACAGCGTGAAGAAACTCTATCGAACAAAATCCTGGCTGTCACGTCAGCGGTTTTCAATATCTAGTTGGGAAAGCCGCTATCCACTTGGTGAACGCATCTACTATCTCGAAAATATATTTCAGTCCTCCAGAGGATGGAGGTCAAGATCCAACAGAATTAACATGCAAGTTAACACATGGTCCTTCTACAGGGCGTGTCTTAAAACTGCATTTCTACCCGATTTATCTGGGCTCTCACTGGATACAAATCAAACAATTCTTACAATAATGTATATCTGCTCGCAGTTCTGGCCACCAACACAATTTCTTCAACTGTTCCATAGTTCTATCTGATCTTTGATGTTCACAAATGTCATGGTGTTAATACATGATTTGTTTTCTTTCAGAATTCCGCACCTCGAATTTACCACTATCAAGTATAATTCAATTCCGTGCCTGTATCCCTTGATATTTCCCAAAGTCTTCAGAATTATCTTCTAACATTACATTTGTTAACTCCTGGTCCAGTTGCTGTGTCATTACTTTGTATATATGTGGCAGTTTGCTGGTTTCTCTGTTATCCCTACCTCTATATCTGTACTCCATTTCACCACCCAACTTGATTCTAGTTTGGCTAATTCTCCAGCCTTCCTACTTCCTTCCGGGGATGTCTTTAAGTGAACCTCTACCTTTTTTTTATCCATCAGTGTTTTCTCTTGCATTCTCAAATGTTTACTTCAAGAAGGTGACTGATGGTAATTGTTTGACGTCTGTTGAGATATAACCTCGAGATTCAGTCAAAGCACGAGTATGCATTGAATGAAGGGAGATGGGTCATGTACAGTAATCACTTTAGTCTCATTCGGTATCGTGTTCAAAGCAGAAGTAATGAATCGGAGGGCTTCTTCCTGTGCTCTAGTGTTGCATGATGCTATCTTGTCCAGGTGATGTGAACACATTGCAGGCAGACGTCTATTAATCGTCTGCCGTCCAATCCCCTCCATTCATCTCGTTCTTATGCACTGATGGGTGTAATGTGCTTGAAACACAGGAACAAGCTCTTCCACCCACCATGTCCATGACGAGGTGTACTTTCCCGGCTGCACTGTGACGTTGCTGTGACGTCAAATTCTCCGGAGTTCATCAATCAGCCGCGTGTTGCAACGTGAAACTTTGGTCTACTCTAAATGTGAAACTTGAGCTTCCCTCGCATTCTTACTCCCAATCCCTCTCAGTGTTGGACAGAGCAAAGTAGTGGCAATTTTAAAACTGAAGTAATTTAACAACTGTCCTATCACAGATCAGTCGGAATCTGTCATTAGGAAATCGAAATGAATATCATATGATTTATGAGTGGGACATTACTCAAATCAATGCATAGTCTGCTGCACATTGAAATATATGTGACAGAATCGGCAAACATAAGAGAGCAGAGGTACACGGTGAAGGGGGCAATTTAAAATTGCTGAGGGAAAAGTATTCATATAAATATTGAAAGAACATGAAAAACACTGCGTTGGTACGTCTTCTTTCGATCAATTTGTGAACTTAATTACACTGTAATTTATTTAAATTAATAAAAATATTTATTTTGTTTATTTTCATTCGACATTTCAGAAGTTGTGTTGCCAAACTACAGAAGTTTACTGATCAGTTGCTGCTCAATTGCCTCTAGGTGCTTTAGCAACGATTTGTTGCAATGAACGGCTGGAAGCGGACCCAAATGCAGGACACAGAGCCGGGACTCAAACTTAAACACATAGCCTGGACCTGATCCCAGACACGGGGCCTGGTCTCGGACTTGGACACAGAGCCTGGATCTGATCCCAGACACTGGGCCTGGTCTCGGACTTGGACACAGAGCCTGGACCTGATCCCAGACACCGGCCCTGGTCTCGGACTTGGACACAGAGCCTGGACCTGATCCCAGACACCGGCCCTGGTCTCGGACTTGGACACAGAGCCTGGACCTGATCCCAGACACTGGGCCTGGTCTCGGACTTGGACACAGAGCCTGGACCTGATCCCAGACACCGGCCCTGGTCTCGGACTTGGACACAGAGCCTGGACCTGATCCCAGACACCGGCCCTGGTCTCGGACTTGGACACAGAGCCTGGACCTGATCCCAGACACCGGCCCTGGTCTCGGACTTGGACTCAGAGCCTGGACCTGATCCCAGACACCGGCCCTGGTCTCGGACTTGGACACAGAGCCTGGACCTGATCCCAGACACCGGCCCTGGTCTCGGACGTGGACACAGAGCCTGGACCTGATCCCAGACACGGGGCCTGGTCTCGGACTTGGACACAGAGCCTGGACCTGATCCCAGACACCGGCCCTGGTCTCGGACTTGGACACAGAGCCTGGACCTGATCCCAGACACGGGGCCTGGTCTCGGACTTGGACACAGAGCCTGGACCTGATCCCAGACACCGGCCCTGGTCTCGGACTTGGACTCAGAGCCTGGACCTGATCCCAGACACCGGCCCTGGTCTCGGACTTGGACACAGAGCCTGGACCTGATCCCAGACACCGGCCCTGGTCTCGGACTTGGACACAGAGCCTGGACCTGATCCCAGACACCGGCCCTGGTCTCGGACTTGGACACAGAGCCTGGACCTGATCCCAGACACCGGCCCTGGTCTCGGACTTGGACACAGAGCCTGGACCTGATCCCAGACACCGGTCCTGGTCTCGGACTTGGACACAGAGCCTGGACCTGATCCCAGACACGGGGCCTGGTCTCGGACTTGGACACAGAGCCTGGACCTGATCCCAGACACCGGCCCTGGTCTCGGACTTGGACACAGAGCCTGGACCTGATCCCAGACACGGGGCCTGGTCTCGGACTTGGACACAGAGCCTGGACCTGATCCCAGACACCGGCCCTGGTCTCGGACTTGGACACAGAGCCTGGACCTGATCCCAGACACCGGCCCTGGTCTCGGACTTGGACACAGAGCCTGGACCTGATCCCAGACACCGGCCCTGGTCTCGGACTTGGACACAGAGCCTGGACCTGATCCCAGACACGGGCCCTTCACACGGGGCCTGGTCTCGGACTTGGACACAGAGCCTGGACCTGATCCCAGACACGGGGCCTGGTCTCGGACTTGGACACAGAGCCTGGACCTGATCCCAGACACGGGGCCTGGTCTCGGACTCGGACACAGAGCCTGGACCTGATCCCAGACACGGGGCCTGGTCTCGGACTTGGACACAGAGCCTGGACCTGATCCCAGACACCGGCCCTGGTCTCGGACTCGGACACAGAGCCTGGACCTGATCCCAGACACCGGCACTGGTCTCGGTCTTGGACACAGAGCCTGGACCTGATCCCAGACACCGGCCCTTCACACGGAGCTTGGACACAGAGCCTGGACCTGATCCCAGACACGGGGCCTGGTCTCGGACTTGGACACAGAGCCTGGACCTGATCCCAGAAACCGGCCCTGGTCTCGGACTTGGACACAGAGCCTGGACCTGATCCCAGACACCGGCCCTGGTCTCGGACTTGGACTCAGAGCCTGGACCTGATCCCAGACACCGGCCCTGGTCTCGGACTTGGACACAGAGCCTGGACCTGATCCCAGACACCGGCCCTGGTCTCGGACGTGGACACAGAGCCTGGACCTGATCCCAGACACGGGGCCTGGTCTCGGACTTGGACACAGAGCCTGGACCTGATCCCAGACACCGGCCCTGGTCTCGGACTTGGACACAGAGCCTGGACCTGATCCCAGACACGGGGCCTGGTCTCGGACTTGGACACAGAGCCTGGACCTGATCCCAGACACCGGCCCTGGTCTCGGACTTGGACTCAGAGCCTGGACCTGATCCCAGACACCGGCCCTGGTCTCGGACTTGGACACAGAGCCTGGACCTGATCCCAGACACCGGCCCTGGTCTCGGACTTGGACACAGAGCCTGGACCTGATCCCAGACACCGGCCCTGGTCTCGGACTTGGACACAGAGCCTGGACCTGATCCCAGACACCGGCCCTGGTCTCGGACTTGGACACAGAGCCTGGACCTGATCCCAGACACCGGTCCTGGTCTCGGACTTGGACACAGAGCCTGGACCTGATCCCAGACACGGGGCCTGGTCTCGGACTTGGACACAGAGCCTGGACCTGATCCCAGACACCGGCCCTGGTCTCGGACTTGGACACAGAGCCTGGACCTGATCCCAGACACGGGCCCTTCACACGGGGCCTGGTCTCGGACTTGGACACAGAGCCTGGACCTGATCCCAGACACGGGGCCTGGTCTCGGACTTGGACACAGAGCCTGGACCTGATCCCAGACACGGGGCCTGGTCTCGGACTCGGACACAGAGCCTGGACCTGATCCCAGACACGGGGCCTGGTCTCGGACTTGGACACAGAGCCTGGACCTGATCCCAGACACCGGCCCTGGTCTCGGACTCGGACACAGAGCCTGGACCTGATCCCAGACACCGGCACTGGTCTCGGTCTTGGACACAGAGCCTGGACCTGATCCCAGACACCGGCCCTTCACACGGAGCTTGGACACAGAGCCTGGACCTGATCCCAGACACGGGGCCTGGTCTCGGACTTGGACACAGAGCCTGGACCTGATCCCAGAAACCGGCCCTGGTCTCGGACTTGGACACAGAGCCTGGACCTGATCCCAGACACCGGCCCTGGTCTCGGACTTGGACTCAGAGCCTGGACCTGATCCCAGACACCGGCCCTGGTCTCGGACTTGGACACAGAGCCTGGACCTGATCCCAGACACCGGCCCTGGTCTCGGACGTGGACACAGAGCCTGGACCTGATCCCAGACACGGGGCCTGGTCTCGGACTTGGACACAGAGCCTGGACCTGATCCCAGACACCGGCCCTGGTCTCGGACTTGGACACAGAGCCTGGACCTGATCCCAGACACGGGGCCTGGTCTCGGACTTGGACACAGAGCCTGGACCTGATCCCAGACACCGGCCCTGGTCTCGGACTTGGACTCAGAGCCTGGACCTGATCCCAGACACCGGCCCTGGTCTCGGACTTGGACACAGAGCCTGGACCTGATCCCAGACACCGGCCCTGGTCTCGGACTTGGACACAGAGCCTGGACCTGATCCCAGACACCGGCCCTGGTCTCGGACTTGGACACAGAGCCTGGACCTGATCCCAGACACCGGCCCTGGTCTCGGACTTGGACACAGAGCCTGGACCTGATCCCAGACACCGGTCCTGGTCTCGGACTTGGACACAGAGCCTGGACCTGATCCCAGACACGGGGCCTGGTCTCGGACTTGGACACAGAGCCTGGACCTGATCCCAGACACCGGCCCTGGTCTCGGACTTGGACACAGAGCCTGGACCTGATCCCAGACACGGGGCCTGGTCTCGGACTTGGACACAGAGCCTGGACCTGATCCCAGACACCGGCCCTGGTCTCGGACTTGGACACAGAGCCTGGACCTGATCCCAGACACCGGCCCTGGTCTCGGACTTGGACACAGAGCCTGGACCTGATCCCAGACACCGGCCCTGGTCTCGGACTTGGACACAGAGCCTGGACCTGATCCCAGACACGGGCCCTTCACACGTGGCCTGGTCTCGGACTTGGACACAGAGCCTGGACCTGATCCCAGACACGGGGCCTGGTCTCGGACTTGGACACAGAGCCTGGACCTGATCCCAGACACGGGGCCTGGTCTCGGACTTGGACACAGAGCCTGGACCTGATCCCAGACACGGGGCCTGGTCTCGGACTTGGACACAGAGCCTGGACCTGATCCCAGACACGGGGCCTGGTCTCGGACTTGGACACAGAGCCTGGACCTGATCCCAGACACGGGGCCTGGTCTCGGACTCGGACACAGAGCCTGGACCTGATCCCAGACACGGGGCCTGGTCTCGGACTTGGACACAGAGCCTGGACCTGATCCCAGACACCGGCCCTGGTCTCGGACTCGGACACAGAGCCTGGACCTGATCCCAGACACCGGCCCTGGTCTCGGACTCGGACACAGAGCCTGGACCTGATCCCAGACACGGGGCCTGGTCTCGGACTTGGACACCGAGCCTGGACCTGATCCCAGACACCGGCCCTGGTCTCGGACTTGGACACAGAGCCTGGACCTGATCCCAGACACCGGCCCTGGTCTCGGACTCGGACACAGAGCCTGGACCTGATCCCAGACACGGGGCCTGGTCTCGGACTTGGACACAGAGCCTGGACCTGATCCCAGACACCGGCCCTGGTCTCGGACTTGGACACAGAGCCTGGACCTGATCCCAGACACGGGGCCTGGTCTCGGTCTTGGACACAGAGCCTGGACCTGATCCCAGACACGGGCCCTGGTCTCGGACTTGGACACAGAGCCTGGACCTGATCCCAGACACCGGTCCTGGTCTCGGACTTGGACACAGAGCCTGGACTTGAACCCAGACACCGGCCCTGGTCTCGGACTTGGACTCAGAGCCTGGACCTGATCCCAGACACGGGCCCTTCACACGGGGCCTGGTCTCGGACTCGGACACAGAGCCTGGACCTGATCCCAGACACCGGCCCTTCACACGGAGCTTGGACTCGGACTTGGACTCAGAGCCTGGACCTGATCCCAGACACCGGCCCTGGTCTCGGACTCGGACACAGAGCCTGGACCTGATCCCAGACACCGGCCCTGGTCTCGGACTTGGACACAGAGCCTGGACCTGATCCCAGACACGGGGCCTGGTCTCGGACTTGGACACAGAGCCTGGACCTGATCCCAGACACCGGCCCTGGTCTCGGACTTGGACACAGAGCCTGGACCTGATCCCAGACACGGGGCCTGGTCTCGGACTTGGACACAGAGCCTGGACCTGATCCCAGACACGGGGCCTGGTCTCGGACTTGGACACAGAGCCTGGACCTGATCCCAGACACGGGGCCTGGTCTCGGACTCGGACACAGAGCCTGGACCTGATCCCAGACACCGGCCCTGGTCTCGGACTTGGACACAGAGACTGGACCTGATCCCAGACACCGGCCCTTCACACGGGGCCTGGTCTCGGACTTGGACACAGAGCCTGGACCTGATCCCAGACACGGGGCCTGGTCTCGGACTTGGACACAGAGCCTGGACCTGATCCCAGACACGGGGCCTGGTCTCGGACTTGGACACAGAGCCTGGACCTGATCCCAGACACGGGGCCTGGTCTCGGACTTGGACACAGAGCCTGGACCTGATCCCAGACACGGGGCCTGGTCTCGGACTTGGACACAGAGCCTGGACCTGATCCCAGACACGGGGCCTGGTCTCGGACTCGGACACAGAGCCTGGACATTATCCCAGACACGGGGCCTGGTCTCGGACTTGGACACAGAGCCTGGACCTGATCCCAGACACC
Organism: Hemitrygon akajei; assembly: GCF_048418815.1. Lineage (NCBI taxonomy): Eukaryota > Metazoa > Chordata > Chondrichthyes > Myliobatiformes > Dasyatidae > Hemitrygon > Hemitrygon akajei. The sequence continues at coordinate 455,488 of NW_027331960.1, read as the reverse complement.
GGCCCTGGTCTCGGACTCGGACACAGAGCCTGGACCTGATCCCAGACACCGGCACTGGTCTCGGACTTGGACACAGAGCCTGGACCTGATCCCAGACACCGGCCCTTCACACGGAGCTTGGACACAGAGCCTGGACCTGATCCCAGACACCGGCCCTGGTCTCGGACTTGGACACAGAGCCTGGACCTGATCCCAGACACCGGCCCTGGTCTCGGACTTGGACACATAGCCTGGACCTGATCCCAGTCACCGGCCCTGGTCTCGGACTTGGACACAGAGCCTGGACCTGATCCCAGACACGGGGCCTGGTCTCGGACTTGGACACAGAGCCTGGACCTGATCCCAGACACCGGTCCTGGTCTCGGTCTTGGACACAGAGCCTGGACCTGATCCCAGACACGGGGCCTGGTCTCGGACTTGGACACAGAGCCTGGACCTGATCCCAGACACCGGCCCTGGACTCGGACTTGGACACAGAGCCTGGACCTGATCCCAGACACGGGGCCTGGTCTCGGACTTGGACACAGAGCCTGGACCTGATCCCAGACACCGGCCCTGGTCTCGGACTTGGACACAGAGCCTGGACCTGATCCCAGACACCGGTCCTGGTCTCGGACTTGGACACAGAGCCTGGACCTGATCCCAGACACCGGTCCTGGTCTCGGTCTTGGACACAGAGCCTGGACCTGATCCCAGACACGGGGCCTGGTCTCGGACTTGGACACAGAGCCTGGACCTGATCCCAGACACCGGCCCTGGTCTCGGACTTGGACTCAGAGCCTGGACCTGATCCCAGACACCGGCCCTGGTCTCGGACTTGGACACAGAGCCTGGACCTGATCCCAGACACCGGCCCTGGTCTCGGACTTGGACACAGAGCCTGGACCTGATCCCAGACACGGGGCCTGGTCTCGGACTTGGACACAGAGCCTGGACCTGATCCCAGACACCGGCCCTGGTCTCGGACTTGGACTCAGAGCCTGGACCTGATCCCAGACACCGGCCCTGGTCTCGGACTTGGACGCAGAGCCTGGACCTGATCCCAGACACCGGCCCTGGTCTCGGACTTGGACACAGAGCCTGGACCTGATCCCAGACACCGGCCCTGGTGTCGGACTTGGACACAGAGCCTGGACCTGATCCCAGACACGGGGTCTGGTCTCGGACTTGGACACAGAGCCTGGACCTGATCCCAGACACCGGCCCTGGTCTCGGACTTGGACTCAGAGCCTGGACCTGATCCCAGACACCGGCCCTGGTCTCGGACTTGGACACAGAGCCTGGACCTGATCCCAGACACCGGCCCTGGTCTCGGACTTGGACACAGAGCCTGGACCTGATCCCAGACACCGGCCCTGGTGTCGGACTTGGACACAGAGCCTGGACCTGATCCCAGACACGGGCCCTGGTCTCGGACTTGGACACAGAGCCTGGACCTGATCCCAGACACCGGTCCTGGTCTCGGTCTTGGACACAGAGCCTGGACCTGATCCCAGACACCGGCCCTGGTCTCGGACTTGGACACAGAGCCTGGACCTGATCCCAGACACGGGGCCTGGTCTCGGACTTGGACTCAGAGCCTGGACCTGATCCCAGACACCGGCCCTGGTCTCGGACTTGGACACAGAGCCTGGACCTGATCCCAGACACGGGCCCTGGTCTCGGACTTGGACACAGAGCCTGGACCTGATCGCAGACACCGGTCCTGGTCTCGGTCTTGGACACAGAGCCTGGACCTGATCCCAGAAACCGGCCCTGGTCTCGGACTTGGACACAGAGCCTGGACCTGATCCCAGACACGGGGCCTGGTCTCGGACTTGGACTCAGAGCCTGGACCTGATCCCAGACACGGGCCCTGGTCTCGGACTTGGACACAGAGCCTGGACCTGATCCCAGACACCGGCCCTGGTCTCGGACTTGGACACAGAGCCTGGACCTGATCCCAGACACGGGCCCTGGTCTCGGACTTGGACACAGAGCCTGGACCTGATCCCAGACACGGGCCCTGGTCTCGGACTTGGACACAGAGCCTGGACCTGATCCCAGACACCGGCCCTGGTCTCGGACTCGGACACAGAGCCTGGACCTGATCCCAGACACCGGCCCTTCACACGGAGCTTGGACTCAAACTTGGACACAGAGCCGGGACTTGAACTTGACACAGATAAAAACCAAGCAACGACAGATGATAAATATCTTGGCTCGGAAGAGCGGAAAACGGCCTGCAATCCTCAGCCGAACACGAGACGACAAAACAAAACAATATCAGACAATTCACATCTTGAATCGGAGTAGCAGAAAACGGCCTGCAAAAATCCCCAGCTGGACAAGAGACTATAAAACTAACCAACAACAGCTAATTCGTACCTTGGCTCGGAATAGCGGCAAACGGCCAGCGATTCTCAGCTGGACACGAAAACGACAAAATTCGTACCTTGACTAGGAGTAGCAGCAAACGGCCGGCAAATCTCAGGTAGATACGAAAACGACAGGATTCCCGAAGCAACTTAGAGTTCAGTCTGTTCAGCGGCCCGGAACGTGCATTGCTGCACTGGCTGAGGTGACGATCCAGCGCCGAGTCGGAGTTTTATGCTGCCGGATCGGATGAGAATCAGGTGCCTTAATCAAAGAGTCCGGTGGAATCCGGGGGAAAGGAAAGTAAATGAAATGAGGAGTCAACGGACCGGACCGTGACACGAATAGCATGCAGAATGATGTCGGACCGAATGCACTTGTTACTAATTAACTCTGTGACGCTGAATGTGCTGCTCCGTACAAATGTCATCATTCATGGCTCACGATGTATGTCACAATTTTAAAATAAACCATCTCCAGAAAACGCTTGCTCTAAAAATAGCGCAGGGAAGACAGAACCTAATTTAAGACTATTTACCAGATCAGAGGAACAGCGGATAAGAATGACAAAAATATACCCGCGCACACAGAATCAGAGACTCACAAGACGGTGACAACACTCTTTCACACTGTAGCAGAGACTGGGTGGTACATAAAGAAATGCATACACTCACACCGAACCAGAGAGAGTCACCTTCAGAACCCCACACTCTCACAGTGCACTGAGGCCAGTGAGTACAAAATGAACCACTTCTCTTCACACTATGCCCGCGGCAAGCCGGTAGAGACTGAACAACACACTCGATTGAACGTATCCAGTTTGTTGATTGCCTCTGCCCTGCCTTCGTTCTCTATCACTAACCCGCAATTTATATGAATTTCATTTCAATCCTCTCTTCAATTTCAGCTCGAAACCTAATACATCCTCAATCCTTTTCTGTCCAGCAGACTGAACTATTATTCTCTGTTCTCCCAACTCATTGTTTTATTCCTCTCGTTCTGCTATGAATGTCTCTTGTTTCTGCAACATGGTCCCGTAAAAGTTTCAATGAAACTTCAGCTTATTCAGTAAGCAGACGCTATTCAATCATGTCCAGTCATGGAAGAGAATGGCATGAACAGGGCCGTCGGCAAATAATGTAATAGAGTTACTGGAGAGAGAGAGCTGCTTCTACACACACACACACACACACACACACACACACGCGCGCGCGCACACACACACACACACACACACACACACACACACATACTTTAACGAACACACAGGTACACACACAGATACTAAAGATGTGGGGAAGATAGATTAAGAGATGGAGGGAACCGTCACAGCTCTGGACTTCAAAGTATCAAAGTTAAATATCATTCTCGGGTATGTGATTTAAATGAAGCAATTATTAATGTCGTCTAGGGCTAAAGGAGAACTGGACAGAGTGTCTGTGTACACAGAGGGTATGTTTTATCTCTGGTGGCACATTGTTCGACAGGGTGGGTTGGGTTTGTTGCCAGAACTATGACGCCAGTTTCTCAGTAGTTAATCCATGAAATGTGAAACGTGACCTCGCTCACACTCCTACTGACAAACCCTCTCAGAACCACACAGAACAAGACTGTCACGATTTTATCAGTGAACATGGATGACGCGATACAGGCCAGTCTGAAGCTGTCATCAGAAAATCGAAATGAGCATTATATTACTTATCAGTGGAACCTCCCTCGAATAAACTCACGCCCTGGTTCACATTGAAGAAAGAATGAAAGAACCGGCAAACAGAGATGCTCGGTGAAGGTAGCAATTTGGAATTGTTGAGTGAAAAGTATTCATATCAATGCTGCTGGAACATGAAACATGTTTTTGTGAGTTTTATTTTTATCAGATGCAGAATGAAACCCACATTCTCACACTGTAACTGAATATGACCGGTACAGAGTGAACCCCACACTCTCACACTGTAGCAGAGACTGACAGATACAGAGTGAAACCCACACTCTCACACTGTAGCAGAGACTCACAGATACAGAAAGAAACGCACACTTTCACGCTGTAGCAGAAACTGACAGAAACAGAATGAAACCCATATTCTCACACTGTAGGAGAGACTGACAGATACAGAAAGAAATCCACACTTTCACGCTGTAGCAGAAACTGACAGAAACAGAATGAAACCCACATTTTCACACTGTAACAGAAAATGACCGTTACAGAGTGAAACCCGTACTCTCACACTGTAACAGAATATGACCGGTGCAGAGTGAAACCCACACTCTCACACTGTAACAGAATATGACCGGTGCAGAGTGAAACCCACACTCTCACACTGTAACAGAATATGACCGGTACAGAGTGAAACCCGTATACTCACACTGTAGGAGAGACTGACAGATACAGAATGAAACCCACACACTCACACTGTAGGAGAGACTGACAGATACAGAATGAAACCCACACTCTCACACTGTAGGAGAGACTGACAGATACAGAATGAAACCCACATTGCCGCACTGTAGCAGAGACTGACTGATACAGAATGAAACCCACACTCTCACACTGTAGGAGAGACTGACAGATACAGAATGAAACCCACATTGCCGCACTGTAGCAGAGACTGACAGATACAGAATGAAACCCACACTCTCACACTGTAGCAGAGACTGACAGATACAGAATGAAACCCACACTCTCACACTGTAGGAGAGACTGACAGATACAGAATGAACCCACACTTTCACACTGTAGCAGAGACTGACAGATACAGAATGAAACCCACACTCTCACATGTAAAAGAGACAGTCTGATACAGAATGCACCCACACTTTCACACTGTAGCAGAGACTGAAAGATACAGAATGAAACCCACACTCTCACATGTAAAAGAGACAGTCTGATACAGAATGAAACACACACTCTCACAGTGTAACGGAGACTGACAGATACAGAATGAAACCCACACTCTCACACTGTAACAGAGACTGACAGATACAGAATGAAACCCACACTCTCACACTGTAGCAAAAAAGAAATGAACAGCATGAAATACACACTGTCACACTGAACCAGGGAGTGAGAACTAAAGAACACCACACTCTCGGTCTGGAGCTGGAAATTTTATCTTAAAAACGAACACCCCTCCCCACCCATGCTCTCATTGCACCGGTGACTGGTGGGTACAGAATGAACCATCCCTCTGCACACTGTACCGGCGTCATGCAGGTAGAGCCTGAAACACACGGTCTCATATTATCCGAATGAATACCTCCCGTTCGACGATTGTCTATGCACTGCTGTCGTTCTCTCTCACTATTTCTGCATTTTACGTAAACTGTTTCCTGTCTTCATTTTCAACTTGAACCCCACTGCAAGCTGAATGCTTTTCTCTCTGGCAGACTGCGCCGACTATTTTCCGTTCTCCCAATTTACTCTCTTTGTTGTTTCATTCTGCTATGTATATTTCTGGAATCTACAACATCGTCCTTCAATTGTTTCGGTGTCACTTTTATTTGTTTCTATCCCTTAAACCTCATGCCGACTCAACCGCTTAGTACATTGCTTAACACGGTCGGAGTGGGAAGAGAAGGACATGAACAGGGAGATCGGCAGACAACTCGCGTTTATTTGTGTGTGTGTGTGTGTGTGTGTGTGTGTGTGTGTGTGTGTGTGTGTGTGTGTGTGTTTGTGTGTGTGTGTGTGTGTGTGTGTGTGTGTGTGTGTGTGTGTGTGTGTGTGAGAGAGAGAGAGAGAGAGAGCGAGAGAGAGAGAAAGGGTGCCTGTGTTTCTGTTTGTGTGCTTGTGAGAGAGAGAGCGAGAGAGAGGAAGGATTCAACAGCGGTATGTTTTTACTCTATACATTATAAGATTCTCTCTCTCTCTCTCTCAAACGCACGCAAATACAGCTACACACACATAAGCATAAATGCACACATCCACACATAGAAATATACACGCACTTTCACACATGTACACATACAACCCCCCCCCCCCACACACACACACACACACACGCGCGCGCGCGCTCAAATCCTACAGATTTGGGGAACATAGTTGAAGAGATGGAGGTATCCGTGGACAGCTCTGAACATGCAGGTATCGGAAATAATTATTGCATTGGGGAAGCTGATCAAAATGACGTAAAAATCGATATCCTCCGGGTCTGATGGAGAACTGGACAGGGGTTCTCTGTACACAACGGGTATGTTTTATATCTGATGGCACATAGTGTGACGGGGTGGGGTGGGTTTGGTGCCCTCGCGGCCAAAGTGGAGCTGTTGAACGAAAAAACGTGAATGATATTAACTGAAAGTCTGCAGGAGGAGCCTAAGAAGGTTTTCATGTGTCCCTGGATCCAGAGTACACTGTGCGGAAAACGGATCTACTGATAGATGAAACAGCAGATGGAAAAATTGCCGAAAATGCTGGAAAAATCGATTCCGGAATGCTTGCGGAAAGAGAACCACAGAGTAACTTTGAGGTTGGAAAACGGGAACAGTCGTGACCGCTGACAATACAACGGTGGAACGTTGTGAATAGAGCCGCTCATTGTTCACTAACTGGTCTCATTACACATTTTGGTTGAGTTACACAGAGGGATCTGAATGTGGTAATGGCAATGGATAGTGACGTGTTCCGGTTAGTGACATTTACACATTACTTGCACCTGAGACACTGCCGGTGATGTAATTTGTTTGTTCGATAACAGTGGTCAGAGGTGGGACCTTGTCACTGGGGATCGATCTCCTGTATAAATCAGAACCTGTTACAGTACGTCAGCCCAGAGTGTCTTGCCGAACTGTGGAATTCAGAGCAATAACGTTCACTGCGTCACTCAAATGGGATATCTAATAATCTGGCGGATAGAAGACATTTACTACCCGGTTATTTCAGCCGTTGGAATTCCCGGTAAGCCGTTGTCACACATGCAAACGGCAGAAGCTGATAGTTAATTCCAGTGATCTGAAGTGTTTCTCTCGCTACTTGTCTCCACAGCCACATGCCCAATCCCCACATTTCCGTCATGGGCGGAAGGCGCTGACAATATTAATCCCATTGCTTTCGCAGTAGTCAACGCTCCGTATTGTAGCCGAGATGCTGCTTTTGATTGAAATCCTTTCCGCTGCCACGATGTCATGGAATAATGCAGATCAGAAATGTGTGCACAGGAGGACACTGGCTCTACTGCATCTGTGGGAACCAGTCGTCCTTCTATGGTTCTGCCCATAGAATTTGCTTGTGAATTGTTTGACTGGATAATTGAACAATGCGAAAGGCTCATTTATTTTAGAAATGTGAGCAGAGGGAACTACAGATGCGGATTTCATTTTGTTCCTGTGCTGCTCCGAACCAGTGATGCGGTTATTTAATGTCCGTTCTTCACTGCGGCCGAGGAAGCCTTTAAGCAGCTGTCCTCCCGTCGATTTTGATCATTTCACCCAGATTTCACAAATTTACAAAACTCGTGGCAAGTTCCCTGTCACGCCGATAATGCACACTTTCAGCGGGTTCATATGATCTGCGTCCGGTTTTGAGGCAGAAAAAAACAAATCGCAGGATCTAATCTGAGTCTATCACGAAGGGTCTCGGCCCGAAACGTCGACATCTCTTCTCCCTACAGATACTGCTTGGCCTGCTGCATTCCACCAGCACTTTTTGTGTCTGTGTGTGTTGCTTGAATTTCCAGCATCTGCAGATTTCCGTGTGTTTGCTATCACTCTGCTGCTCAATTTCCTGAACTCGTCAGTAATTTCAGTGCTTCCTCCCCTCTCTCTTGCAGTTAACCTGGTGGCGATGGTTATCCTGTTCCGTGGAAAGTGCGGCCTCTCCAAATGTATCACTCGCTACCTGCTGGGAACGGCAGCGGCCGATCTCATGGTCGTTATTTCTGACCCTCTACTGAAGTGGACTGTTATGATATACTTCAGATTTTCTGTCTTCCGTATGACTCCCGTTTGCAGAGTCGTTTATTGCTTACTTTTATCCAGCACCGGGGTCTCTGTCTGGCTGACAGTCGCGTTCACCTGTGACAGATTTATGGCCATTTGTTGTGAAAAGCTGAAAATAAAATATTGCACCGAAAGAACGGCGGCTGTTGTTATCGGGACAGTGAGTGTTCTGGGCTGTTTAGAAAGTGTCCCTTTCTACTTCACATTACAGCCTACGATGATAATTAATGGAATTTTCTATGGCTGTTTGGCAAAAAAGAGTTTTTCTACGTCCCCCTCGTGGGCCGATTTGAGATGATTCATCGCATTTTAATGCCTTGTCTCCCGTTGATTCTGATTTTATTGTTCAATGCTCTGACTGTCAGACGGATTTTTTTCGCCAACAATGTCCGGATGGGGCTCCGGGGCGGTAGCAACGGAAAGAATGACAAGGATCCGGAGACAGAGAACCGAAGAAAATCGGTCATTTTACTGTTGAGTATAACCGGGAGTTTTATGTTTCTGTGGTTAACACGGGTGGTAATTGATATCTACCAACGGATTGCAAAACTCCCTCGCTACTCGGTCGTGGATCCTGTTTATATCGCAGACTCCACGGCGGCGATGCTGCAGATCCTCAGCTCCTGCACCAACACATGTATTTACGCCGTGACTCAGAGAAAGTTCAGAGAGGAGCTGAAGAACGCGGTGAAATACCCGCTGAAACTTTTAACTAATTATGTTAAATCATAGAGCGACCAGTTTCGTTCTGCAGTAGACATAACTCAAACACCATGTTCCCTCTAAAGGCTATCTGACTGCCGATATGTAGAACAACCGCGAACAACAGAGCTCTCTGAAAAACGCATGTATTTAGTGGCGATATATGTCACTCGCTGTCTACCATGTACAGGTGCGATGTGTCCTTTATCAGTCTCGCAGACTGTAATTCATGTAGGTGGACACTCTGTCGAACTCGGGGACCGTGAGGACCGGTCCAGCCACTTCCACTCAGGGTTTCTCCATTCTCTCCGTCTGTTCCTGATTCTTCCACTTAGTGATGCTCGCGGTGTTTTACTGCCAATCTCTCTCACGAAGCCCTCGAATCGACCCGCTTATTCCTTCTCCCACAGCTGTTTAAATTGGTGCATTTCACAATGAGGGAAACATGATCGGCCTGGAACACAGCAGGGTCATATGAGTTTTTGTTTTCTTTTTCAACTCCGGCTCCATCTCCGGACTGCTCTCTCTTTGTCCCAGCATATTTCCGTCTTTACCTCCGTTCACGTCCCAAGGCCTCGTGATATTCTGTTTTCTTACTTCTTCTATTCTCTGTTTCTCTCTGTCCACTCGCCCGGTCCCTACTGAACAAAATAAATATCTTTGCAGTATGTAGTGCATATATTTACACTGATAATAACTGTACGCTGAACTGTACTAAAGTTCCAAACCCACGGGAAAAAGTTGCTCGTTTTTGTATTATCTCTCTCTTTCTCTGGATCTAACTGAGTTCTATCTGGAACTGTAATCGATATTTGAAATCCGATTTAAACAGAGAAATTACTGGAAACGCTCAGCTGGGAAGATTATAGAATTACTTTAAATGATGCCGTACAGCTTGCTGACGGAACATTACTCATTCTTTTGAATTTCCAGTTCCATCTCACTGATACACCGCCCTGCAGCCGATTAGCGTTATAGAACACCGGTATATCTCATTCAGTTTGAGTGGTTTAACGACTGCAACAAAACCGTCCGCAAGATTAAATGACAAAACCATCGCATTCCAGAGGTGGCAATGACCTGGGCTTAATTCTGTTGTGGGAATGCATCCCATGTCCTCCTGATGCTTACTGCTGTCTGAGTACAATCATAAACAAGACAAATCTGCAGATGCTAGAAATTAAGGTAATACACACAAGATCCTGGAGGAACTCAGCAGGCCATGCAGCATCTATGTAAAAGAGACGTTTCGGGCCTCGACCCTTCATCAAAGTGATCCAGTACAACAGGATTGGACTTTTCTACCGTAATTACAGTGTCAGCGACAGATCTTAGACAACCTGGCATGCCTCTTACAAATGGCGTAATTGTGCAGAATAATATGCAATGAGTGGGCTGATGCCCACATGTCGTTGTGTTAAAATGCGACTAGCAAACCCTTGTTGTACATTCACAAATAATTGGAAATGAGCTCGATCGTCATATATGCCCAGAGCAGAGGCGGTTGACAAAGTGGTGTTAAGAGCATTAAAGGCTGCGTTCATTTCCTGTGTCTGTTGCATTTCGGCAGACATGCTCGGTAATGGGGCTTATCGAAGAGGAGCCTCCATCAGTCGATATTCAGGAATCCAATGTCTACAATAATTGACCATTCCCAAAACGGGAAGCATTTCAGTTCGGGAGCGGGGAGGTGGTTCAATACTAACAGCTGCAATTTGTTCTTTTGCCTGTTGCCGAGTACATTGCGAAAGCATGTGTTCTAAATACTGTGGAATAGCTTGCAGTTTATTGAGGGTTACCCCGTGACCCATTTAGGCCAGGTTTCTCAACAAAGCAGCAATATATTTTGTCATAATTAATTCGGTTGGGAGAGACAACAAGCAGATAATCAAACTTGTTGAAATTCTACTTCCCCTGGTAACCGGAAGGTACATAAATCTAGTATGACTGCGGCAGTATAAACAGAGAGGCTCTCAGTTTACCCATGATACAACCTGGTCCAAGTTCACTGTCCACTGTCACTGTAAGTAAAAATAAACAACTACTGACTATCCTTATGTAATAAGAGCTGTACAGGGTCCACAACAGAATAACATTCAGATGTGACAGGAATACTGGAGTGGATGACGTTAGTATCGGCTACGACGGGAGGTATAGATATATTTGTTAATAGCTATTAAGTATTGTAAAAACAAGTCACTCATTATCACAACCTGGTTTTGGAATCGGTAAAACAGGAAAATTACAGGGACTACAGGTTGGTAGCAGAACTTCCTGATCCGAAAGTGCTTTATGATAGGCTTCATACCTTCCACCTCCTCGGGTGACAAATTATATTGCCGTACAGAGATTAGAACAGCATTGGTCTTCGTGTGGTGGGGCGCAATGTACACAGTTCACATTTTTTTATGCATTGCCCACGGTGAGGTAGCTACCGGCGGAACCAACCAGATTACGACATACTCGGTCATACCGGGGGTGGGGGTGGGAAACAGGTCAAACGTTGTTTTAACGATGAAGAAGGAAATATTATACATCCGGCCTAAATGGAATGAAGTTGTCCAATAGAATTAGTATTAGGTAGAGTTATGCTGAGTGCGGTTTAACTCGTGTGAAGTCTGAAGCACGAGTTCGAGCAGTTCGGGAGTTGCAGGGTGTTTGACTATAGTGACATGAGGGGTTAAGGTTGGCAATTTAAATCGCTCATTATGCTGTTCCCTCAAAAACAATTCTGCCACTATTCCCTCTGGATAAGTTCAACAAGTAAGTATACTCGGAGAGCACAGGACCACACAAGATCAAAGAGTGAGTCTATGGCTGCTGCTAGAGTTAGCATGTGATATACAAAATTATTCATTTGCATTCATTGGAGTTCACTAAGGAGGATGACATGGAGGAAAGTGAGGTCAGAGAGGGAGTATAGTGATATTTTCAGACGTACTGATACTGAGCAGGAGATGGTGTTGTGTATTAAGTTGTGCAGTCCTTTGGGGGATTCAGTCCACTGGGGACACAGGCCACATCCTGGCAAACATGCATTATAGATTGTCATCATGGTCAGCAAACAGACATTGAGCAGAGGGGGCTGTTCCTGTCCTGTACTGTTCCCAGTTTATTGGTCAATGAATTGAAGCCCAGTGGGCAACGGATCAATGGGGTCTGTGACTATGGTTCTCGACCGGAGCACAGTGCCTGCAGGGCTGGGGGGAACAAGCAATCAGCATTGTCGAAGAGGAACTGGGAACGTTATTTAGGAAAATAAACCTGTCGAGATGTCGGAAGAAAATGGGGAACGGGACGGTATGAATGTTGTTGTAGCAGGAGCTAGTATAGGTTTGATGGGCTGGATGATCTACCCCACCCACAGTGATCCCGTGGCTGCTAATAACATCAAACACTTAGTCTGATCTCCAGGGGAATTGTAATCTATCTGGGCCTACAAGATCAGTTTATTAAATAAAGTCACTTACACTGTATTCCCAGCATACCCAGCTGCCAGAGGATGCACAGGTCAGTAAGGGCACAGTCCAGTACAAGACTCCAATACAAGTGTAGAATTGTTTTCAAAACATAACACAGAATACCTATATCTGGACAATCCCAATTTTGCACTGTAGCTGTGATAAAAAAAAACACCATCAGCATTGTGTTCTAGTGGCATAAGCCTTTGCAACACCGTGCACGGCATGGGAAGGATACACAACTCTAAAAGAGTTGGCACCAGACGGAAGACATACATCTCTGCAATAGTCGGCACCGTTCTGTAAGGCCATTGATCTTTACAACAGCTGGCCCCGCACTGCAAAGTACACATGTTTACGACAAATGGCAACGAACTGTAAGGATATAGATCTTTACGACAGCGGCATCGTACTGTAAGTGTAGAGACCTTTATTACAACCAGCACCATATCCCAAGGGTAGAGACCTCGTCAAGAACTAACACTGGACTGTAAGGGCGGAGATCTTTATAACTGTTGGCAGCATGTTCTGAGGAGACAGTCATTTACAACAACTAGACAGCAAAAGCCCCGCACAGCCGCGGATAAGGTGGATGTGCAGAGGATGTTTCTGGTGGTGATGTGTCCGGAACTACAGCGAACAGCCTCAGAATTGAGGGGCGAACTTTTACAAAGGACGTAAGGAAGATTTTTTCTTTATCCAGAGAGTCGAGAATGTGAGAGACAGGTGTAGAGGCCAAGTCCGTAGGTACATTTAAGGCACTGTAATATTGTCCCTGATTAGAAGTACTACTCCACGTTCTTTTACCTCCACTTCTGCGCTTTCTAAACTTATGAAAACCTTTTCTAGTAATCATCCATTCTAGTCCCGCTCTCAGTCTGGGCTCTGTAATATACTCGTCGCATTAAAAGGCTCATTTCAACCCATCAAATATCTTAATTGAATTTTGCCACCGCCTTTCTTCATTTTTTGATCTGGTGCTCTCGTTCCTAGCACATGGGAAAATTAGTTTAAAACCTCGACAAGCAGTATCTAACCTTTCGGCCTGGGTATTAGTTCCCCGGACAAACACGCTGGATGAACTCAGCAGGTCGGGCAGCATCCGCTGAAGCGAGCAGTTACTGTTTCGGGCCGAGACCCTTCGTCAGGACTGAAGAGGGAGGGGGCAGGGGCCCTATAAAGAAGGTGGGGAGGGTGGGAAGGAGAAGGCTGGTAGGTGCCAGGTGAAAAACTAATCAGAGGAAAGATCAAGGGGTGGGGGAAGGGAAGCAGGGAGGGTATAGGCAGGAGAGGTGAAGAAGGAATCTAAGGGGAAAGCACCATGTGTAGTAGAAGAAGACAGAGTCGTGAGAGGTGATAGGCAGCTAGAAGATGAGACAGAGTAGAAGTGGGATGGGACAAGGGAGCGGGAGGCAATTAACGGAAGTTGGAGAATTCGATGACCATAACAAGGGGCTGGAGACTACTCAGACTGTATATGAGGTGTTGCTCCTCCAACCTGAGTTTGGCCTCATCATGGCAGTAGAGGAGGCCATGTATGGACATATTCGAATGGGAATGTGAAACAGATTTGAAGTAGGCGGCAACCGGCAGATCCTGTCTGTTGTGGCGGATGGAGAGGAGGTGCTCGACGAAGCGGTCCCCCAATCTGCGTCGGGTATCGCCGATGTAGAGGAGACCGCACCGGGAGCACCCAATGTAATAGTTGACCCCAGCAGACTCTCAAGTAAAGTGTTGCCTCACCTGGAAGGACTGTTTGGGGCCCCGAAGGTGTACGGACTGTACTTACGCTTGCAGGGATAATAACCTGCTGAGTTCATCCAGCGTGTTTGTACGTGTTGACTTAACCACAGCATCTGCAGTGTACTTTGTGTTTACCATTAGTTTCCCTCCAGTTCAAATGCAATCCGTCCCTCTTGTACGGATCACCCATTTCCCGAAAAAACATTCCAATGGCCCAAGGAGTTGAATCCTGCAGCCTGCACAATCATCCCTCAGACACACATTCATACTATTCCGACTTGCGCCAGCTCGATTCAGCAGAAGTAATCCGGAGATAAGTACGTTGGAGATCCTTCTGTTCAGTCACATTCCTAACTGTACATACTCACTGCGTGAGGCTCTTCCTCATTTTGCCTGTACCATTCATGCCAACACACTTCACAAGCTCCGACTGTTCAGCCTTCATCTTGAAAATATCCTTGAGCCACTCCGATACATCCTGGAACCTTGCGTCCCGGAAGCAGCACACCAACCTTGTGTATTTGCTGTCATAGAGTCTCCTTGCTGTCCCCCTCACTATCGAGTCACCTATCACTGCAATACTGCCTGACTTTACCCTTATATACAGCGCCTCAGAGCCGGCTCCATTGCTACGGCTGCTGTTTTGGATACTAGGAGTAAAAAGTGACTACACTGCCTTCCTTCCATTGACCCGACGCGAGCTGGATGGCACGTTCATTGGCAACTGGATAACGTCCTTTCTGTAAATAGGTGACAGAAGGAGGAAAGAGGCGATGGGTGATAGGGAAATTACTGTGTTCATTGTCAGAGCCATATCGCTGGCAGTTATGTCCTTCTTAGTCTGAGTCCCTGTTCATGGTCAGAATGGATCCTTTGCTCTTGGCTGCGCAGCAAGAGCCAGTGCCAGATTCCAGGAACGACTCTCACCAGTTCCGGGACCAGGTGAATT
Organism: Hemitrygon akajei; assembly: GCF_048418815.1. NCBI lineage: Eukaryota > Metazoa > Chordata > Chondrichthyes > Myliobatiformes > Dasyatidae > Hemitrygon > Hemitrygon akajei. The sequence goes on along the minus strand of NW_027331960.1, from coordinate 440,344 downwards.
TCTCCACTGTGGCTGGATGGGACTGGTGTACTGGGAATGCGATTTCACTCACAGTGGGTTGTTCTGCCATTCCACCCCGTGTGTCGAAAGGAGCTCTCCCTGGAACGAAAATCATACCTCATTTCTGGTCAATCCGGTAGGAATAGTAAGTTTGTTGTGGAGAGTCCTGTGGGATTATGTTACATTGGAAAGATATGTTTAGATTTCCAATACTGTATGTACAAATTACAACAGCTCGCTGCTTTTCTGATTGCAGGGTCCGTTTACCTACCGTCACGGGAGCTCGCAGCTTCTGCCTACTCGCAAGGCACTGTGACAAAATTCAGCCATCTTGCAAACACCGTCTGTACAGGGCAATGGGCTGAGGCTGAATTATATTCTCCTCAAATGGTGATCATTCCGAATTAATATTCTGATAGGATATGCATTAATATTCGTGTATTTGTTCTTGGAGGGGAGGAGGGTATGGTTGATGTTTGAAATTTAAAAAGTCATGAAGTGTACAGAGTAGATTTACCAGGATGCTGCCTGGTTTAGAGAATATGGATTATGATCAGAGATTGAGGGACCTCGGGCTTTACTCTTTGGAGAGATGGAGGATGAGAGGAGACATCATAGAGGTGTACAAGAAATTAAGAGGAATAGACAGAGTGGACAGCCAGCGCCTCTTCCCCAGAGCACCACTGCTCAGTGCAAGAGGACATGGCTTTAAGGTAAGGGGTGGAAAGTTAAAAGGGGATATTAGAGGAAGGTCTTTTACTCAGAGAGTGGTTGGTGCATAGAATCCACTGCCTGAGTCAGTGGTGGAGGCAGATACACTAGTGAAATTTAAGAGACTACTGGGCAGGTATATGGAGGAATTTAAGTTGGGGTGGGGTTATATGGGAGGCAGGGTCTGAGGGTCGGCACATCATTGTGGGCCGAAGGTCCTGTAATGTGCTGTACTATTCTAGGTTCTGGGTTCTATAAGATCACAGATAGATGTAAAACGAGAAACTTTCCCCTTGAAATCTAGAGGATACATGGCAATGCACAAGAGCAGACAAATTGCAGACAACATGCCTACGTAAGGCCAGGAGATCCATATCAAATGGTGGAATATTAAATGAAATGGTGGACCAGCGGTATTCAGGAAAGCACATGGGCATATCTCTGAAGGTAGGTAGGAAATTTAGCAGACGAATGGAGATTTGATTCTGTTGGCTGACGGTAGTGAATGCCAGAGAAGGTAGCTCTGCTGGATCTATAGATACACTAGCCTGCATAAACATGAAGTGTTCTGCGCAGTCTGGCCATTACGCCAAAGAGACATACAGACACAGTAACATTAACATTAGAGGATGTGAGGTGCAAGCGCACTTCTGCCTTCAATGTGAGGCATGAATTCTTGAGAATCCAAACTCCATATCACGGTATATCTTCTGGAAACGTTTAGCCCTTTATTTGTGAAATATCTGCGAACATCAGCTTGAAAATACTCAAAACTACGCTGCTACCACCATTTTTCGGGGAAAAAGTAGCAAAGATACAGGAGTGAATACGAAATCACCCTGCAAACACGCATTACGGGGCTTAATTGCAACATTTCTTACCCTATTATAGAATTAGTATTATATGATGTACTGTTGGCTTCACAATCTGCCTACTTTTAATGTTGCACCTTATCATCTACCTTTCTCTACCGCGGTTATACTTCATTCTGCATTCCGTTATTGTTTCAACTGCTGCGACCACAGTTACAAAATTGAATAGTGTAGAACCGTTCCGAATCTAGAACTACTGAAGTTAATGCAATAGCGTATGTTAATAATTAGGTGTGAACATTGACATTGTCAGCCGGTTGTCCTATTTCCGCCTGAGAGACTTTTGAAGTACTATTCCAACATAACTACTATCGTTCGGCTGTCAGTGTGTATAATGAATTTGGAGGTGTCATCTAGAGGTAGCTTGATATAGTTGTGCAAAATGTAGTTTGAATAAAAAATACACCTAGTTGGACACGATGATTTAATGTCAGATTTATGTGACAAAAGCAAGAAGAAAAAATATGATCCCTTCACTCTCACGCTATATCAGAGACGGAAAGATACACAATGAACCCCAAACACTCACACTGTAGAAGAGACTGTGAGGTACAATATGAAATCCACACTGTTACACTATACAAGAGAATGAACCCCAGGTAAGAATGAACCCCATATTCTCACACTGTACCAGAAACGAATACGCATAGAATTAAACCGACACTCTCACACTGTAGAAGAGACAGAGAGATACAGAATGAAACCGACACTCTCACACTGTAGAAAAGACAGCGAGATACGAATCAAATCCACACTCTCACACTCTATCATGGACCAGCAGGAACAGAAGAACCCTACACTCTCATACTGTACCAGAGACTGACACGCACAGAATGAACACCACACTCTCACAGAGTATCAGGGACTGAAAGATACAAAATGAACACCACACTCTCACAGTGTACCAGAAATTGACAGATACAGAATGGAGCACTCTCACATCGTACAGGGGACCGACAGTGACGGAATGAACCCGACATTCATCTACTGTATCAGAGACTAGGACATACAGGAGCAACATCAGAAACCTACTCATCCGTCTCTGGTTGTCTGTCTGCCTACTTATCTATCTATGTGTCTGTCTGACACTCTCTCTCTCGTTCGTTCTCATATCTGGCATTGCAGGTGATGCTTCTCTTTCTCTCGTTCTCTTCCAGATAACATGCACCTACTCTACATAGAGTTCTATTTTTTAATTATTATTTAACGGGAATCCCCATTCCTTTGCAGATTGATATATTTCTTCTCAATTTCTGTTTGATCTCTAGAAGATTTGAGATGTTCAGAAAAGTCTACAACTGCAGCACCATACAAAATATTGTAGGAGTTCAGCAGAGATTTTCCAACACTTTATTTGTGCTGCCTTGAACTTCAAGATTCCTCAGATTTTCCTAGTTTATGTACATCACCATCAGGGTTATTTGATGATTGCCATCCCGACCTTGTTCTGTAGTAACTCTGTTCCTATTATGTTACACTCTCTCTCTCTCTCTCTCTCTCTCTCTCTCTCTCTCTCTCTCTCACTGTGAAGGAGCTGAAGGACAGTACAAAATGGAAACCGTAGGGACAGAAGCTAAGGGTCTGTCGGTGTCGGTGAACTCCGGTTACAGATGAATAATCAACAAAAAAACGTGAAATTTGTAAATGTGTCGGCTCCGTGACGAAGCTCAGCTTGTCATTGGAGTTCCTGCAATATTTACACCTGCTGAGTCACTGCTGAGGTGTGCCCAATAATTTAATGTATTTGTCTTCAATCGGACAGTGCTTACATCTGGTCCAGTATTTAATTCAATCGGACTGAATTCAGTGTTTGTTCATGTGACTGAAAACAAGAACACTAGTCAAGGGTAGAAACGTGTCTCTGGAGACTGCCCCTCTGTATAAATATGGGCGCTGTGTAAGCATGAGCTCAGAGTGTCTGCCGGAGCTGTGAATCCAGAAGCAACAGGTGTCACAGCCTCTCACTGAAATGGTGTATCCAGTCATCTGGCGGATACGAGAAGTTTACTACCCTTTGATTTCAGGCTTTGGAATTGCCGGTAAGACACAGTGTCAGCTGCCGTTGGTGGGAATTGAAGTTTAATTCCAAAGTTGAGATTGTTTCTGTCGCTAGTTTCCACTGTCAGATGTCGAGTCCTAGGTATCTCGCATTTCCACAATGCAATGGAAACACAGGGACTGTGGATTCCGGATTCCGGATATAAAATCAAACCGCTGCG